>NC_134868.1:41685673-41845673 GCF_049852395.1 Peromyscus maniculatus bairdii
TTCTTGTTAAATTGCACATAAATATGGTTTCTTAAATTCTCTTCAAGGCTGTCACAATAGTGTACCATCTCCTTTATTAATTGGATTATTTAACAATACCAAAATTTCAAGTCCTTTCTACTCAAGTCCATGTGGCCCAATCCTCTCCCTACATTACAGGCAGTCCATAAACTTTTATTTTCAACATGGATCTTGTCAAACCTGTCTTTATAGCCTCTGGTCATCTCTGAACCACCTTCCTCAGGTGACATTTGATCTCTTGTTGTATGTTGTCCTATGAAGTCAACCACTCGATGCCAAAACAAGACTGAGACCGGATTATAACCAACACTGTGAGCTTTAGCTGAAAGCTCAAAGAAGTACTAGGTGTGGACATGCTACTCCTTGGCATCTGACAAACGGCAGAATGAAGACCACCACCATGGTCTTCCCCTGACCTTCTCTGAAGCAAGTTGAGAGAGCCAGGAAGAATTGTCTTGCCTTCTTCTGAGAGAGGTCCTAAGGTCCTCATTCAAGAAGAGCCCTACCGATGTCCACAAGAAAAGAAGACACTGAAATGTTACAAGAGTGTGGACATGCAAGGATGTGCAGATTTCCTCCCAGTCTCTCATCACACTATACACTGTCCAAACATGTCTTGTCATGAAAGTCACTTAGAGTCTCCTCGATGATTTGTGTCATTTCTGAAGGCTCCCATGTGATTCAAATGCATATTAAGTAACTATTTGCTATGAAAATATAGTTACTACAAATTTAAAGTTACTAAAATTTAAATTGATTTTTATTGATGATTCTAATGCTGGACAAAATGTCATTCTATAAATATCAATGGGTGGTCTGATGAGATTGGCTTGGCAGGCAGGAAATGACTAAAGAAAGAAAAAATGGGGGCAAAAAGTGGGCTGGTCATTCAAAGATGATTCCTTTAAAGTGATGGAGATTTCTAAGCATGCTGGCTCAGGTAAGCTGGGCCCCTTTCAACTGCTGTTATGAATGTCCTGGTATAGGAAAAAGAGGCTGACATCAGCCAGCATGACTGCATGCCATGGAGCATGAGTGACTCCATCTGATTTAGTCTGGTCTGCTGAAGCCCAGGAACCTAGTTCAAAACAATGGCCTCTCATGAATTTTGTTTAGTAATATTTTCCATTTTCAATCTGCCCCTTATAGTCATACACACTCACATGCAAAGGTGTATATACACATATGTAGACATGTACATATGAATACATGTGAACATGCCTGCATACTTGGCAGATACTCAAAGACACACATGTCCTTGCACACACAGACACGCTTGTACAGACACAGGCAAGCACACACTCAAATGCTCATGCACAAACTCATGAGCCCATTTGTGCACACATTAAAATGCAGGCACACATGTGTGCATATGCATGCATACATGGTCATACATATAAATGCATATGCACAGGTATACACATTCATAGAGATACATACACACATAGACACACAAAGGTAATGTGCCCATGTTATGTGACTATACATATGTATACACACCCATAAATGTTCATGTGCACATACATGCATTCATACTCTTGTGCCCCTGTGCATAGTCATGCACACATACAGGCATGTACATGATCACATAGATGCATATACTCATGCATGCTCATAAACATTTACACACACACTCACATATACATGTGCACACATGCACACACACACACACACACACACACACACACACATACATTGCTGCTTTCAGTTGCTGCCTCTGAGAAACCTTTTAGCTACATAATTAACATCCAAATTCTTGAAATGCTATGCCTCTGTGTAACTGGCAAGGTTCTTTTCTGCCTGGGTTATGACTTACAGGGCAGCAGCACTGGGACTCAAACCAGGCAGGTTGCCTTCGTCATCTGTCCTGTGGACCAGGGCAGGGACAAACACAAAGTCAAGTTTGAGTTTCCCCCTACTCATCAACACAAGCCAGCCTCGTCTCACACCTAATCTTAGACACTGTTTCACCCAGGAGGAAAACAAGCTTGGACACAGCCACACAGAGCAGCTTAGCTTCTCTCTATCTCCTTTCCAACATGGGATCTGGGCTTTAACTTTGCAAACACCACAGGGTGTTTTTTCTAAAATTAAAAAAAAAAAAAAAAAAAAGCTGTTAGTTTCCCCCAAAGGTACCATCAGTTCCAGCAACAAGGGAAAACTGACATTTTGGAAAAAAAACTAAAATAAAATAAAAACTCATTATTTGTCTTAAGTTTCACATATCTCAGAGTCAGTTTCCCAAGAGAACTCCGGGTCAAAGTATTTTCTTCTCAAAGGTCTCTTCAACATTGTCGATGCCATGGCCTGATATGAAACAGCAGAGGGCTGTCCCGGGGTCTGGGATAACTCCCTCCCAAGTAATCACTAGTGGTCCTGGTTGTGTTACTTTGAGTGTTTATTTAACTCATTAAGGATGATTTAAAAGCAAATGCAAAAATGCTATTAACAACTCAAGCCAGCTGAAGTAGAGAAAATAATTTGGCTATTTGCACTCAGTAGTGTATTAGAAAGTCTAAGGGTGGATTTTAATGGTGCCTGTATCTCCGTTCTACTTTTTGTCTATGTAACTCTTTTTAATCGCTTTTTTCTTTCCCAGTGTACCTATGCTCCTGAATTAACATGAACAAGCCTGTTCCCTCACTTAGTACCTTTCTGAGTCCCCATTCCAATGGTAACTAGCTGTTGTTTCAATCCTAATTCCCAGCTGATAGCATTGTCTGAAGATTCTAGAACCTTTGGGAAATGGAGCCTAGGGAGGTTAGGTCACTGTGGGCATGTCCCTGAAGGGGATACTGACACCTCGACCCCTTCTCTTGGTTCTTTTGTAGAGGTCTCCATCTGTTGCAAAGAGAAGTTTCCTTGATGAGGGGTGAAGACTACACTCAGTGGTGGGTTTAGGACAAATGTTTGTAAATTGTTGTTTGGCCTTAAACTGGTTTAGCAAATTAGTGGTTATAGATTCTCCTCCAATAATCATGATTTCACTAGCACTCATTAGTTAATTAGGTTTCCAGTACCAGGCATGATTTCCCTCGTGTTGAACATGTCTTTGGTCCAGCTAGAGAGCAGTTGATTCCCACCAAGGTATGAGTGCCACTACTGCCCCCATACGGTTATTTTGCCATGTTACTCATTGATGTCATTCATAGGCATCGAAGCTGGGCAGGATGTTGGGTGCCTCTCTCCTTTGGAAACTTGAATGGCAACTTCTGGTACCATGAAAATTAGTCTTCAATGAGGGGGCATTCAGCTCAGTCCCAATTCTAGAGGTCTTGATACAGCCACCTTGCTTTGAGAATTAGAGGATAAAATAGAAAGTATAGTGGAAGAAGAAAGACTTGCCAAGGCAGTAAATCGTCCGGGGCATAATAAATGCCAGGCCAGATTTTTTATCATCATCATTATTGTTATGTACAATGTATACTCCCCCACGGAAAATACTTAATATGACTATAATGTTTATAGCACCCAATACAATAAAAACCTTTCAATAGTGTGGTAGGAAGAGAGAAGCGGGGACTGTGCCATGCTGAGAAACTCATGGAAGACTGGAATAGCTGAGCACATAGTTTTATCTCCTGCAAGTTATTCCCACAGCCAAAGACAGAGAGCACTTTGCATGACTGACCATTTGACCCTGGGCATCTGTAGATGCCAGGGTATTGCTTTGATCCATGCTCCTAGGATATTGTATTATTTAAACCAATTTCTCTCTCTCTTTCTCTCTCTCTCACACCTTTGATATGTTAGACTGTGGTTCGGCCCCCTAAAGCTATGCTTATTGGCCATTGAGCATGGTCTGGGGTTCTCCAGTCAACCTTTCTTTGTTACCACAAATCAAGCCCATCTGAGTAAGGAACTGTTGCAGTCTCTTCCCTGTCCCTAGACCCACTCCAAGACCACTGACCCTAGAGTTTATCTTATGCCAAGAAGCATCTGTTCAGATCCTAACTCAGCTTGCCTCACTGTTCACTGTCCCATCCTGGGTGACTACAGAGCTGACTTCCTTCCATGTCTCTGAAGCATAGGAAGGGGTATCAGGACTAATGATACCAGCACAAGTCAAGCTGGAAGGGGCCCTCAACCACCTAGATCTAAACCCACCCTAATGGGTGGAGTTTGTTCTAAGTCAGCATCTTGATGACTTTACAAACAAGGAAAAAGTTAGATACATGATGAGTGGTGGGTACAGGCGGGTGAAGAGACAGACACAGATGGTTCTAAAATCTCCATAAATACATATATGCACATATGTATGTGCATATAAGTATTCACATGTGCATACATATAGTGTGCATATTTCTTAAAGAGGTCTGGATGCTCTGACACTGAACTCTACAATGGAACCATCATGTGAAGTCCAATGGAAGTGCTGTGTGGTAGTATTGTGTTCCCCAAAATATTGTGTACTCTAATAAATTTATCTGGGGTCAGAGAACAGACAGCCACTAGATACAAAGGCTAGAAAATGGTGGTACTCACACCTTTAATCCTAGCATTCCAGAGATAGAAATCCCTCTGGATCTCTGTGAGTTCAAGGCCACATTGGAAATAGCCAAGCATGGTGACACACGCCTTTAATCCCAGAAAGCCAGCCTTTAATCCCAGGGAGTGGTGGTAGAAAGCAAAAAGATATATAAGGCGTGAGGACCGGAAACTAGAGGCATTTTCGCTGGTTAAGCATGTGGCTGGTTAAGCTTCAGGCTTTCGAGCAGCACAGTTCAGCTGAGATTCATTCTGGATGAGGACTCAGAGGCTTCCAGTCTGAGGAAACAGGACCAGCTGAGGAACTGGCAAGGTGAGATAGCTGTGGCTTGTTCTGTCTCTCTGATCTACCAGCATTGACCCCAATAACTGGCCTCCTCCATCCATTCTAAAATGAACAGCACAGGATCATATGAGTGAAAACGTAGGTCCTCACCCAAAAGCAGCAAAGAGATAGAACTCCTAATTATATAGTAGTGAGTTCCTTTGTAAATTCTCACTGAACACCCTATACTCTGCCAAAAGCCTCACTTGGTCCTTCCACTTAATCCTCACTACACCCCCTGAGAGTTGGTTCTATTGATATGTGCTTTTATAGAGGAAAGAATGGAAGTATGAAGCTTGAGTGACTTGCAGGAGTACAGAATGGCAGAAGTGGGCTCTGGGCTTCATTTCACATACTGAAGAAGTGTGCCTTCCTTCCTCCTCAGTTTAGAGCAGCTTTCCCCCAACCTGCCTACCACAGCCAGGTAGTACGACATCAGTCCAGTGCTTGTCCTTCCCCTCCCTGGCCTCTGGAAGGGTGAGCAGCCACTGTGCCTGCAACACTCCATCAGCCTGGCTGGAAAATGCTCCTTATTCTCTCCATTTTGAGGAGCAGAGAAGAGCCTGAGCAGAGGGTTTGGGTAGAACTCCAATAACGATCTGAGATAAATACCCCAGAAAACTGAGAATTGGGAGAATGAGGGGGGGCAGTGGCTATTAAACCCCAAAATATTCTGCTTTGGATGGCTTCCATGTCTTCATCTTATAGTTCCTAACAACTCTATTAGAGCTTAGCTTGGCCTAAACATCAATTAACCTTGGTGAAGATGAATACATGGTCAAGAAGAATCCTTTAAGCTCTTGAGATCCAAGTTCCTATTACTCCATTGAAAAGGAACCTTGCTAGCTCTTCCTGACTTTGTAGTAAAATGCATATACTTCAGAAATATCAACTAATATTGTAGCTCAGCTGCAACTCAGGAGCATCCTCGGTGGAAATTCAGAGTATTTACCAGCACTCTTGCCTCTTTATCTTCCTATAGCATTTTGGTCAGGACATGGGAATAAATTCATGGCTGATTATAATACATCTTTGAAAGTTTCATTTAGAAACTCTGTCGTTGAACATTCATATCAATTTCAAATATATTTTATTATCTAATGGTGTTATCTATTTTGAAGTTCTTATGGAACTAAGAAGTATTTTCACATTTGTTAAGATGATACAAGATAGAAGTATGAAAACCCTTCATCATTTTTATACATTTAACCACAAGAGACAGAATAATGTCTGCTTCCCAGCCTGTGGGAGGAATTACCCTGCTGCTGATCTCCTTTGAAACTGATCTCCTTTGAAACTCAATGACACACTATGTTACTCACCCTGAAAAATCATGAATGATAAAGAGAAAAGTGTGTTCATTAGAGCACTCTCTCAACTCAGATGGCCCTACTGGGTTCTTTTCTCGGAGAACTGCACAAACCGAGATGCATTCTGCCATGACAGACTCATAAACAAAACAATTCCCCAACAATATTGAACTGCCAGAGGGTGAAAACCCGATTATATTCTGATCACAGAAAATAAGTAATGATGCTTTGTCTGTGAGTGAATGGAGATAAAATGATTAAAGTGTAATCAAATATTTTGCTTTGGTGGAGTGAGAAAGATCAGAGGATAACTTGAATGATACCGGAAAATGAGAATAAGCTATGATCTTAAAGAAAGAGCAGATGATCAGGGGTGGGGGGGTATATAATAATGGAATACAAGCAAACATACACATGAATACACATCCAGACAACCAAACTTGTTCAAGTCACGAAACAAAACATTTATGTCAGAAAGTAGAAGAAACTAAAATACAAACAATATCACAGACTATTAGAGAAATAAATTTGCTACATCCACATTAGAGGAAAAGAGTTTGTAGGAAGGAGGAGTGCCCAGTAAGTAGCCTTTTACCATACTATCTGTATATTCTCCAAAAGGGCTTCCCAGAATGCATCTGTTCACCTGCCTTCTTCAAATGAATTCCAGAGACTTTCTGTAGTATTTAAAGAGAGGATTCCAAGTCTTACTTAAAGCGTAAGAGATTGAGGTGTTTGCAGATTTACATCCTAACATATTTTCTTCAACTATTTGAATGATGGATCACTGCATGAGAGGTATTCTAAGTCAGTGCAATGTTTGATGAGAGACTGTATCCTGTAAAGCTAGGTGGATCTGAGGGGAGACTCCTCCTTTTGAGTTCTTTTCCCTAGGCCATAAATGATTTTGTATCTCATGACTGGAGATAATTATAAGATGATGTGGTGTACTGGGAGGAAGTAATTAAATAATAATGCTTGGTAAATGTTGCTACTGGACAGCGGTTAAAGTTGAATGTGGGGATGGGGTTTGTGTACCTCACAGACAATGGGTCAAGCAAGGAAACCCAAAGAGGGAAGGGCGTAGAATGAAAATATCATATGCAAAGTCCTATTCTGCCACTCACTGTGTGACTGCCAAAGCTGCTTTTGCTCTCTACACTGTGTCAAACTGAGATCATGGCAAATGCTGCCCACTCAGCAAATGTAACTGTTCAATGGAATCTCATATGAAATCTTGAAGCCAAGAGCTCCTTACGTAAGAGACACTACAAAGAATGTCCTGGCATTATTCCACAAGGGTTAGTAGAGACTCTGACAAAAGGGCTTTAAATTGCTCACCTTGTCACCTCAACCTGTTAACACAGGTAATGACAAGAGATCTCCAGGCAGATGAGGCTCTCATGTTAGAGACATCTGTCAGCAAAGGAGGGTATGTTGAAGAATACTGGCAGGAAATGCAGACTTCGAAACAAATCAAATGATTAAAACGTAAAACTTAAAAACTCCATTTTTAATGCATATAAAAGTGAAATCTGGAGAGGACTGCATCTGAAAGACTGACCACACTCTACCAAGAAGAGCTAAGCCAACTTTTCAACGGACAACTCATCCTGCCAAAAATACTGTCTTCACAAAGGAAAAGCTCCAAAGAGCCCCTGAGGACTTCCCACAGCACTAGTCCTACCAATTCAAGCCCACAGCTAAAGGAGAAGGACAGCAATCACCTTCCACAGCAGGCCTAGGCTACACGCACTCAGGAGATGGAGAATTGTGACTTCCCAATCCTAGTCTGCCTCCCTCCCCCCTCTTGCCTCCTGCACCCATGCTCCTTCCCAGGAAGTCCTTCTTACAGAAAAGCTAAAGCAAAGTCATGAGATTCAGAGTTACTATTTAATCAACAGTTGACTGCTCTTATAAAGTTTTTGATGTCCTTCTATGTGGTCTTGCCTTCTTATTTATTTATATATTTAAGTATTAATAAAAGTTTTAGAAATAAATTTGCCCTGGGTGAATTTTCAGTCCCCTAATCTTTTCCCCCCATAAACTCCCCAACCTTGATTTATTCTACAGTTAAGTGTAGTCACAATTCTGTGATGATTGAGAAGAGATTTCTGCACTTCGCACGTATTACTTTCTCAGGCCGAGAAGAAAACCATGAAATACAATTGGAGCTGTAAATGGGCTTTGCCTCACCTCCTGAGATAGAAAATGCTTTATGACAATACTGATCAAGGGAGCTACCCAAGATTATTTTTAACCAAGGTTGATCTATGCTCTTGTATTTTAGTATGACATATATATATACACTGCTCTCTGAGCAAAAATACCTGAGACAGTTCCCTGTGGTTGTTTTCTCCAGGCCAATGCAAAGCAGTCTCAGTATGTAAAGAACATCACAGGGCCCTTCCAAGGATTTCTACTGCTATGACTTCTACCTGCTACTTTCATTTTAGGGGCTGGCAAGATGGCTTATCAAGTAAAAACACTTCATGCCAAGCATATCCATCCAAGTTAGATGCCTGGGACTCACATGGTAATAAGAGGGAACCAATTCCCAAAAGTTACCTCTGACATCCATGCATGAATAAATGAATGCAACCAGAAAAATATTAAGGAACTTTCATTTAGTAAATTACACCATGGCTTATGAGGAACCCTCACATACATCACTTCTTTTGTCCTGAAACAACCCATGGTTAGATAGAAAGGCACTTTTAGATTGATCAGTTAGCTATAAAGATTATCACAAGCAGCAAGGAAGATACATGATGTAGACTAGTTCTGGACTCCCGTGAGCTATATGTTTGAAGTGCTTACACTATAACTAAATAATGTGGCAAGGATGAACTTTAAACTGGTGTGAACTTAGATAGTTGCTCAATACCTATTCCCTAATACAGTTTGTTTCCTTGATAAAAGTTGAGAGGTGACTTCACTGCTAATGCTGTGTGGATAGGATGGAGGGTTTAAAGGTGGGGTAGTCATGAGCAAGGGGATTGGAAAGGGACATGAGAATACTCTGGAAAAAATAGCTGTGTTTATTCTTTTCACTGTGGTCATGGTGGGTAGAGAGGTATACATATGTCACATTTACCAAATCATGTCTATTAAATATTAATTAATGAGGTCATGGTTTTAATATTTAAAAGTAACTGAAGTGTTACTTTTAGAATTTATTAAAATTTGGGAGGCAAAAGATGTGGTAGAGTAAAGGATAACTCTCTTCCTCCAACATCAAGGTCCCAGTGTACCATCTTTCCATGGACTGGAAACCAAGGCTCCCAAAGGTTAAATGCTTTGCTAAGGATGAACATAAAATAGTGAAGTTAGACCCTGTCTCATGTTCTTAATGCCTGGTCTTTTTAGGACCCCTGAAAGTTGAACATGGTTATGGCAATTCCAAAAAGCTTCTTGAAAAGAACTCAACCGATTTTGGTCAAGGGGCAGCCCTAGTTCAAATTGTTGAGTAATTAAATGCTGATATTTAGTGCATATAAAAACCTGTGTGTTTCTTTCTTCCCGTGCTCAGTCTGCTCTTCTAATACCCAAACAACATCAGAAATTAGATATCTGTCCCCACCCAACCCTCTTTGGTGATGCTCTTTTTCTTAATCAACTCACTGTGCCTTGCAAGAAACTTCCAGGTATATTTGTCTTCTTCCTTCTTGGTGCCCTCACCTTAGACAAGAACTGCACCTGCCATAAAACGTTAAAAAGCATAGAGTTCACTCTTCTCTTGAAGATATTTATACTTTTAAATATACTAACAGAGAATGAATATACCAGCCCAAGCAAGTGAATTGAATTTTTCTAACAGATTTAGACTGCTAGATAAGTAATTTATTATTTGTGTGTTTGTTGTTGTTGTTAGTTCTAGAAGCAACCTCTCATCTCCAGGTGAATCTCCCTCTGTCTGAAAAATGATCCTCTCACTGCCCCTACCTGACATCCAGTTCCAACAGAATTTAACAATATTAGTATTATTTGAAATAATCCTGGTAACTAGTGGGCACTCCTCAAATACCAGTCAAGCTGGAAGGTGACTTTTGGTAAGACACACGTCAAGAAACATAGCATCCTTTCATCTCCTTTCTTCTCATTTGAGCTCCAGATAAATTCCGGTGGTTTTTTTTTTTTTTAATGAATACTTAAAGACAAAATGTCATTCTTGCTTCACAGAGCCTCAGAAGGCACAATGTGATGGGAAGGAAGTTCAAGTTTGAGGCATTTTACTCACTTCTGAGTAGTAGATGGCCCCAGTTACTGGTTCCCATGCCTTTGACTTAAAACAAGTCAGAGGCCACAGTAAATGTCCTTAACTATAGGAGAAGCCTTATCCGTTTGCTCCAGGTAAATAGGTGCTTTGTTGGGCAGTATAGAACAAGGTGTACAACTAGTCCCCTTGTAGTGTGTGAGACAGGCTGTCTGATCTAGGTGAAAGGGCTTAGATCCCAGAAAGCGTTCCTCCCCCAGTCTTGATTTTAGCACATGATTGTTAAGAGTGGTGCTGAAAGACTAAAAAAAAAAAAAAAAAAAAAAAAAAAATGATTGCCAGGAAATCCATGACTGTCTTTTAACAAAAACATTTTTAAAATTTTGAAAGTTGGAATTTCCTATTGACCATTAGTGCAATGGGAATTAGTTATGACTAGTCACTGAATACATTTGCCACATTGACCCACTTAGAAAACTTGGTTCTCATTTGTTTTAAGGGAAGTTGTTTGTAACCTAAAATGATTCTTTTTCTTCTGTTTAAAACTACATGATTCTATTATAGTGCTATATTTAATATGTAAACTATATTGCTAAGTATTCAACAAACCATTTTATTATAGTGCTATTTAATATGTAAAGCATATGGCTCTATAGACAATAAAGTATACTTTTAAGAAATTGAGCAAAACAGTTGGTAAACATATTAGAAGATTAATACATAAGGTTATAATTATGCCTTCATCCCCAGATATATGTTGACATCTTCATATTACAGCAATCTGCTAGTGTGATTTCATTAACTCCCACAAGCAAGAGGTACTTGAGAATCACTCGTTTTCTCTGGAATAGATTCGAGTGGGCTTTTCTCCCAATACCCAGTCTTCTGAGACTACTGTGTGTCTTACTCAAAATTGAGCCTTTGGAGAATCCTAGTGGAGAGGTTCTGGCTTATTCGGTTTATATCATGAGGTAAACAATGAGCAAACATCCCATCCTCACATGCTGCTCTCACTGCTTTTATTCCGGCTTTTTTATTTTCAGTTTTCTCCTTTATATAGAGGCCATAGAGTGTCCAAACATGGAAATGAAACTAAATTCAAGAAGCCTGCAGATGGGAAAGCATTTTCATTTCACATTGTAATCACTGGAGTGCTAGAATCAACCAGGCAGGCTACAGCTAGGATGCTAACTATTGTACAATGACATCTTTCCAGGACTGTCGATCCCTCCACTGTCTCTGAGTGTTTTCTAGACTGTCCATCAGACTGACTCTCTCTCTCTCTCTCTCTCTCTCTCTCTCTCTCTCTCTCTCTCTCTTTGTGTGTGTGTGTGTGTGTGTGTGTGTGTGTGTGTGTGTGTGGTATGTGTGTGTTTCTTTCTCGCCTTTGGTCTCTGTGTCTCTCTGTGTCTCTCTGTGTCTCTCTGTGTCTCTCTGTGTCTCTCTGTGTCTCTCTGTGTCTCGCTCTCTCTCGCTCTCTCTCGCTCTCTCTCGCTCTCTCTCGCTCTCTCTCGCTCTCTCTCGCTCTCTCTCGCTCTCTCTCGCTCTCTCTCGCTCTCTCTCGCTCTCTCTCGCTCTCTCTCGCTCTCTCTCCCTACCCCTCCTGATTAATCACTTCTTGGAAGTGTAATTAAGGAGAAAACTTACCTTCCCATTTTAATAATTGATGCCTAGCTCTGGCTCGGCCCTTGAAAATCTGTCTTTTTCCTCCCTTGCCAACAGCCCCAACCTGGCCAGAATTCGACAGTTCAAACAAGCAAGCTGGCGTATTTTATCCCATTAAGAAAAACGGGCTTTCTCCTGTGTCACCCTGCTGGATCTGTAGCTCAGAGTTCAGGCGCAGATGTGGGTCTCTACTTCTGGAGATTAAGTCTGTTAAAGTTATGAGTATAAGGCCCACTTTAAGAGATATCAGTTTAGAAGATGAGAGGGTAAAATTGACGACTATGCTTAGAAGTGCTTAATTATCTAGGACCTTAGTAAGTAAATATAACACAGCTGTACACACATAACGGTTCATCTCACTAACAGAAGTTCTTTATCAGATATGTATGTCCATATGGAAAGGGCTGTGGTCGTCTGCACAGCATATGAACTACCAACTTGTAGTCAGAGTGTTTGTTCTCATAGATTATGCTGCAGCTGGTCTGCTATGGGCTCACAAGCTTCTCCATAGATCTGACATGGTCAAAGTCTATGAAAGCCAGATGGAGTGAACACAACGTGGAAAGCATTGATGCTAAGCAGCTCAGTGTCTTCATCTGCCATTTGGAGGCAGACTCTGCCAATAAAAGTTTCAGGTACCTGGGATGGAAGCTTCTCTATCCTTCATTGCCCCAAATGGAAGTGCTTTATAAGAAATGCTGTTAGTGGAGGAAACTCAAGCAGCTGTATAGGGGGATGCCATCTATGAGAAGAAAGAAGTCAAAAGGAAGAGGCAAAGCCATCCCAAAATGTCCATTGCCCAGAAGAAAAAACAGAGAACTCAAAAAAAAAAATCAAGCATCCTCAGAGTTCAGGCTGCCAAACTGGTTTCCTATGAAGATTTTTATTGATTAATGACAATAAGTGTATTAATCAAGAAGCTTAGAAAGATGAAGGGGAGAAAGGGAAAGGAAAGAAGGAAGAAAACAAGATGCACTGGTCCTTAGAGTTCTGGCTTTGCTTCCTATGGGATCCCAATACCATCTAAAAATCTCATCACTCTCCTGTTTTTTTCTGAAATATTATTTCAAACCTCTTACATACTCCCAGTATCCTTAGTCTCAGCCAATGACATTATTTCCCACTTAACTCAGAAAACTGACCTTCCACATGACATCTCCTACCTCCCCACAGAAGTACCACTCCTCATGTTACTTGTGGTTTCATGTCTAAAACCATACCCCAACATGGGCACCAGACCCAACCTTCTCTGTCTGCTGCAGGTCTACCCTGTTGGAATTTCTCCTCTCCTAATCATCTACTTATCAGTCTCTTCTGGACCATCCCTCTGAGAATGCTAACAGGTTAAGATCTCCATTTATCTTAAAAAGTAAACTCTTCTCGATTTACTTTCTCCCATCAACCTTTAACTAAACTCTTTGTTGCCATTTGTAAAACAAAACCTCTTGAAATAGTTATCTATACTTTTCTCTCTTCTTGTATTATCCCTTTGTCTACTGCTATCAGAGAGTATCTATGCTGAGACTAATTTACAGAGTAATAGTTGTTCAGATGGCTTCTGGAGACAGAACCATCTAAGAACATGGTACCAGCCTCTGATGAGGACTTGGAATTCTTTGAACTCATGACAGGAAGAAGGGGGGTGAGGTGCTTGTGAGTTTTCTATTGCTATTAAAAAATGCCTGAAAATCAGCTTCAACCCAGGAAGTTTTATTTGAGCTCACAAATTCAGAGGTTGCAGTTCATTTCCCCTTGAGTCCATCACTTCAGGACCTGTGGCAAGGCACCTCACCAGAGCGGGAGCTGATGGTGGTGCAAAGCTGCTCACTTCATCGCTGCAATGAAGCAAAGAGTGAGCAGAAAAGGCTGGGAACAAAATGTACTTTCCTGGAGAGACCTTCACAAACATATATCCATCCCAGGTAAATAGCCAATGACACAAAAGGAAACAATTTCATCCATTTCTACTTTGGCAAACCAATGAGTGTATTGGAATTACATACAAGAGCATGTGTGAGGGTTTACTTACAGGAGCATGGATGAAGGGTTGCTTACAGAAACATGAGTTACTCATAAGCAGCTGCATTGTCAAAAAAGCCCATCCCAAGCTGGATGATTGATCAAAGCCATATCCCTGGAGCTTCCTGAACAATTTTCAGGCAGGTTCACCAGTTTCCTGTCTCCCATTGTTTGGTTCTTATATAACATTGGAGAGGAGCCTCGTAGGTTTTAGTTCTGTGAGCTTCCTGGGTCTTATGAGCCTTTCTCACCCTGGGAGAGAATGTTTCAACAGTGCCTTTCGAGGGTGTGCTCCTAGTGATGTACTTCTTCTATGTCCCATCTCTGAAGTTCCCAACACCACAGAGCCTATGAAGCTATGCATCCATCAATGAATGGATCCATAATGAGATTATATCCTTTCACAATATAATCACCTTGAACACCAGTGCATGCAAAACCAGGCCTTCAGCATCTGAGCTTTCGGCATATAATTGGAATACAACCCATCATAGATAAGAGAAAATGAGATAAAGTGCAAATGAGCAAAAAGGAGCCAAGCTCACTTTTATAGCAAATCAGCTATTGTGATAAGGATGTTGATCCACTCATGACACAATCACCTCTTAGGAGGAACACTTCCCAACATGCTTGTACTGGAGATTATTTCTAACACATTAACTTTGGGGGAAGATTCAAACCATACCCAAATCTCTGCGACCACTTCCATCAACATCCACCATGCCACTCACTCTACCCAAACTGCTTTTAATCAAAGTTGGGAATCACCTGCACATTCTAAAATACAGCAGTCAGTTCTCTGTCCTATTCTTGACTGATTAGCAGAATTTCATCCACTTGCTTACTTCCTAGCACTTTCTTGACTTGGATTTTAAGACACCACATTCTGCATTCTGTCTATCACCAGTGATGTCTCCAGGTCATCTGTGGAGCTTTGCTCCTCCACTTAAGACAACTAATGTTTGAGCATTCCATAGAACAGAGTTGAATCCTCTGTTCTTTTCTATCTACCTTCACTATCTTAATATTCCTAATGAGTCTGATTGCCTTCAATACTATCTACCTTCACTGGTTTCAAATGCAGAGATCAACAGATTATGGAGAGTCCAGGCCCAATGAATACCTCTGTTTCAAGTTCCTGCATCTGTAGCTCAGGAAGCATCATAGAAGGGGAAGAAAGATTGTAAGAGCCAGAACATCAGAATATCCCTCCTAGAAACAGCTATACAAACAACACCAGAACCATGGCACTATCAGTGAATAGGCTAATGTGGAAAAGGGAAATTTTTTCAAGGTCCTACCCCTAGAAAAAGAACTATAGGAAACTAATAATTGCTTGCAGAATAATTAGACCCTCCCAGAGATAAGCTCCTCTATTGGTTGTCCAATGCAGAATGGTCAGTTCTAAAACCATAAACAAATAATAAAAACAGACTCAACGGGTTGTTATTTATATGTTAGCACATGTACACACATAAACATACACATATGTGTAACAATAATAAAGAAAAAGGCTATCTGAGTAGAGGTGGCATTGGAAGGTTGGAGTGAGAAACTTCAGAGGGACTGGACATAGATGTAATTATCTTTCAATTAAAAATGTATTTTAAAAATAAAAATAGATTTTTAAACCCAGAACTCAGTTGTAAACATTAACTCATATGACCATGTCTTTCTCTGCATTTCTGCCTGCATACCAACATTTGTATCAGTCAATGTAGCCCAAATTTTTTTCTTCCTTATATTCCAAGGAAATGACCAATAGCTTGTCTTATCTCCATGGTAACTCCATTCTGCCAATAGCCAGTCTTGAAATTATCTTTGGCATCATGCTTTATTCTCTTCTGTACAAGCAACCCATGAGCACATTGTTTCTAGTTTTAAAATTTATCTAGAATTGGGTACTTTGGGCACCCTTAAATTATTCCTAATATCCAGAAACAAGTAATGATCCCTTGGTTGAGGAATTTGAGTAGCCACTGTACAGGCTTCCCTGTATCCATGATTGTTTTTTGTTTTAGTTTGGGTTGCTTTGGTTTGCTTTGGTTTTGGCTCTTTGTTTGTTTTGTTGATTTGTTGGTTGGTTGTTTTTGTTTGGTTTGGTTTTTTTGAGACAGGGTTTCTCTGTGTAATAATTTGGCTGTCCTGGAACTTACTTTGTAGAGCAGGTTGGCCTCAAACTCACAGAGATCTGCCTGCCTCTGCCTCCCAAGTGCTGGGATTAAAGGTGTGTACCACCAACACCTGGCTGGAATCCATGATTGTTGCAAAGCATATTCTCAGGAAGCAAATCAGAGTATGCTGCTTCTCTGTTAAAATCTTTAGGTGACCTGGAGTGATGGCACACAACTTTAATCCCAGAACTCAGGAGGCAGAACCAGTCAGATCACTGTAAGCTCAAGTCAAATTTGGTCTATGAAGAGAGTGCCAGGGCATCCAGAGACACATATAGAAACCCTGTCTCAAAACAAAACAAACAAACCTAAACAAACTTCAAATACAGAAAAGAACACACTACAGATTTTCTAATGGGCTGGAAAGTTGGCTCTGTGGTTAAGAGCAGTTGTGGCTCTTCCAGTAGAACCGGGTTTGAGTCCCAGCACCTCCACACGGCAGCTCACAACTGTCTTTAACTCCAGTCCCAAGGGATCTGATGCCCTCTTCTGGCCTCCAAGTTTTAATCCTTAAGAAATGTGCACTCAATGTCAAATCAGAGGAAACATCATACATAATCCTTACAAACACTGCTTCTGAATCAACCCCACGCTCTTTCTCTCTCCTATCTCACTCTGTTCCAGCAGTTCTAGCCTTTCCCCCCTCACCTGCACCAGCCACAATGAGGCTACTGTCTTGTTCTAACAGTACTACTAATTTCTTTATTAAACCCTAATTTCTTTTCCATACTCTTTATCACCTTCTAAAAACTTTTATACTGAATTTGTTATATTCATTACTGTCTGTCTCCCCAGTTAGATTGTAAGCTCCATGAGAGAACAAATCTTGGCTCTTGTTTTCATTAACTCGTTTCTATGTGTCATAAACAGAACCTAACACATAGTAGACACTCAGTAAAAAAAAAATGACCAAATGGACTTAATGACATAATAAATCTTGCTATTATATCATGTTGTGGGTCATGGGAATTTGTAACGTTGTCCATAGCAGCCAAATAGTGATGGATACTGTCCCAAATGTAACTAGACATAAGGCCAACGACTTAGGAGGGAGGTTGGCAGAAACCTCTCACTACTAGGACCACTCTTCTTGGAATTCATCTGACTCAAGCAATCCAGCTGCCTAAGGATCACAATCAGAATATAAATCATAGACAACAAGATGCACAGGAGCCAACTCAGACATACACTGAGAGGAGAAAACTAGTCAAAGTCATGAGCAAACAAAAGCCATGAAGCTGTCAGACTATAGTAGATTAAGAAAGAGGTAAAAGAATGTAAGACCCAAGAGTGGTTGCCTGAGAGCTCTATTTTACACTGTAGTAGGTCACTCAATGACAGAAATCGTTTGCAAAATGTACTGCTAGGCAATGTTATCATTTGTGCAAATACCACGGAAAATACTTACACAGACCTAGACTGAACAGCCTAATACACACCTCAGCCTCGGAGTGCAGTAGATTGATCTCGTTGGCTCTACTACACCCTGCTCACCAGATACGTTCTGGCAAGTAATTCCCTCCACAAACAGCTTGTATGGAGTTTCCAGAAATTCTTCAGCTGCCTTCACTTCAGCATTTAGAGACTCAGTGTGCACTTTCCATGTTGTGTAATAAATCATGATTCTCCCTAAATTGTTTTAAACACACAGAACTAGCAGTAACTTCCACATCACACCCTGTTTAATCTTTTCATTCAACTTTGCTAGTAAGCTTTTCCCATTGGCAGCAATGGGGACGGTGTTGAGTGTGTGGAGTCTTCCGTGTGTGGTCGGTCTTCAGCCCAAGCATTAGAAGTTTCTACATGTCTGACCCAAAAGTTGTGTTAGTACCATTGCTTCAACAAAGCAAATCCCTTTCTGTAGCTCGCTCCTTAGTCCATATTGGTGACAAAATGAAACACCCCCGACTGCATTTCTACTTCTAGTCAATCACTCAACATAGCTTCTTACTAGCTACAGTGGATTTGTGTGTGTGTGTGTGTGTGTGTGTGTGTGTGTGTGTGTGTGTGTGTGTGTGTGTGTGTTCAGGGGATATGATTTAAACAACACTACATTACATCAAGTAGAAAAAATTTCACAATTAACAGATGCAGCAAACACAAAGTATATGAGCTACTGCAAATGGCAAAAGGCATACTGCTTCACAACCAAGACAAAGAAATTTTCTAGAGAGACTCTCATTCTGTAGCCTAGCCTGGTGTTGGTTGCCTTTATTCTTCTGCCTCAGCCAAGTGCTGGGGTTATAGCCATGCACCACCATGCCTACCTAGTAAACAATTTCTTATAAATAGAAAGTACACTTTAAAATACTGATAAAGTGTAGCATAATAAATACATAAGCTGCTTGTTTTGTGTATGTGTGTAGGTGTTCAGGTGTGTGTGCAGGTACATGTGTATATGCAGGTGCACTACTGGCATGTGTGTGGAGACCAGAAGACAACCTCAAGTTCATTTCTCCTTACATGCTAACTACCTTGATTTTTTTGAGACAAGGGGCTCATGGATTAGGCTAGGCTGGCTGGCCTGTGAGCACCAGGGACCTTGCTTCCTGCCTTGCCAGCACGGGGATTACATGTAATTACAACCATATCTGACATTTTATGTGGATGCTAGGAATGAAACTCAGGTCCTCATGTTGTCATAAGTATTTTACAGAGATGTCTCTCCAGTTATATCATTATCAAGCATTGTGTGTGTAGCTATAAACGTTGTACTTTATACCACCGCAGCACAGTAGGTCTTATTATACCAGAAGCCCCACAAACGCAGGTAATGCACTGTGCCATGATGCTACAGGAGCTGAGAACACCACTAAGAAATAATTATTCCACTCTATCTTAGCCCATGGACCACCATTGTGTATGCAGTCTCTTGATCAAAGCATCACAAGGTAGAACATAGCTACCCTATAATCACTGTGGAATCATGATAAGATTCTAGTCCTCTGTAAAGCCTAACATTTACATTCCTATAATTCTGCTTCATTTTCTATCCCAATTCTTACCATTCTGAGTGAGCTTAGCTTTTTTCTTATGACCTAAATTTGTTGCTTAATAGGGTCACCAAATATTTGCTGGCCTCCTTTTGCCTGCCTAGCAACTCTCAAAATGATATCAAGAGGTAGGAAAAAAGAAGTAATCAAGAATATGAGTTCTGGAAGTAGGATGGAAACCCAGCTCTACCTCCACCTAATTACACAAGTTTAAACAAACTTACTTATTCTCTCTCTACATAACACAGTCCCTTTTTAATGAAAATACGCTGGGTAGTATGTACATTAAAGCTTGTTGATTAAACTTAGACATTGTGTATAACATGCTTAGAACAATATCCTAAACACACTGTGCTTAATTAGAGTCAGCTATTTATAGTGGTGATATCTAATGTAAATATGAGTCATGTATATAATTTTAATGTTTGGCAGCCATATTTACAATAGATAATTAAAATTATTTTTACCTATTCTTATTTGCCTAGGAACCCAAAATATTATTTCAACATAGAATATAAAAATCATAAATACGATAGTTTGTATTCTTGAGATGTCTTTAAAACTCCAGTGTATGTTACACCTGTAGTATAGTAAATTCAGACTAAACAGATTAAGTGCCCAGAGCTGTAGAAAGCTAGTAACTAGAAGAAAGAAATCCTATGAGGAGTTGCCTGCCCATTTTTGTCTTTCTGGAACAACAACAAAAAAAAATCCAGATTTTTAACACCAGCCATTTTCATTAGAGCTAAGGTAGAAGGTCTAAGGATCAAGCCACCATCAGAGTCAAAATCTGAAAATCAATGGGGAAATTGAGTTTATAATGAATCATGCTAATCCATTCTTTTCTTGAGATCCTTCTGCCATCATCTACTCTTCATAAACATTTTTGCCTTTCCTTTGATTCATGTTCTAATCCATACATTAATTTCCACTTTCCTTCTTTTCTCTTGTTTTCCTCATCATCATCATTTTGGGAGATAAGACCTGAAATCACATGACATCTAAGTAGAGGAGAGAATAGGGCAGGAGAGCTGAAGAGACTGTTTTTTAAGAATCAGGAGTAAATGAAGTATCAGGAGTAGAAATATTGTGAGCCAATGTGTGGGGTTGCGGAGTAGAAGAAAGGAGTGTAAAATACATCAGTGTCTGTCTTCACTATCATTCTTTAATGAGGTCACCACCCCCTATCCTGGATCCCAACAGCAATCACTTTGAACAGAATACTCTGTATCAGGTATTATCAGTTGCTGTGATAAACACCATGACCTAAGAAACCTGGGGAGAGAAGGGTTTATTTTACTTTGCAGCATGATGAAAAGAAGTTAGGGCAGGAACCTGGAGGCAGGGATAAGAGCAGAGACCACAAAGGAACGATGCTTACTGACTTGCTTCCTGGTGTGTTCAGTGTTCTCTCATATAACCCAGGGCCTTTGCCCAGGGATGACACCACCTACAGTAGGCTCCCCCAACACATCAATCATTAACAAAGAAAATGCCCCCACAAACTTGTCTACAGGCCAATCTGATGAAGGCATATTCTCAAATATGGTTTCTTCCTCCCTGATGAGTCTAGACTGTGTCGAGCCGACCAAAACTAATTAACACAGACACCAAGGCTGAATGTCTTGCTCTCTTGTTTAGCTCACTATCTCTAGTGATTCAAAACACCAGCTAGATGTAAGTGCTCATGAAATAATTGAAGAAGGAAAAGAAGAGAAGACAGAACAGGGGGAATGAAAGAGAAAGAGAGAGAAGATGGGGAGTTTTGCTCTTTGATCACATTCCCCTTCCTCCATGTTCATTCTCAAACTCAACACCACAAGCAAAGAGCTTATGCTTGACTTTACCCCTTGCTTGTGCCCTGCTGATTTTCACTCACTTCTCCCGCATCACAGCATCCTAACTAACTTCATCTTTTTACGTTCCTGGGCCTAGCTAAGACTGTCCCTTCCTTACCCCTTTGTCTTTCCATTCTTTGTTAGGAATTCTCTTTAGTAACTTACCCTTGGTCATTAAAGTTGCACCTTCAGTTTTACCAATTAAGACATGCGTTATTTGATCTTCCTCCATCGTTCCTTAAATAGCTGTTTACTTTATAGGATATTATTATCCTATAATTAGGTATCGATGGATTTGTTTACCTACTTATGAACCATTCTGCCTCTGCTTGACAATGAATCCCACAAAGGGTAGGCCCCCTGTCTATTTCATTCATCTCTGTATACCAGCACCCAGTACAGTGTCTGCCATATATTAGATGTTCAACCTATAAGACATACAAATGTTTCTCTGGGCTAACTTACCATAGCATTTCTTGTAACTTTAGGCCTGACTCATTCTGAAAATGTGGCGCATATAAAGAGGTCTGGATATCCTAAAGGCCTTCAGCCGGTACCTGTTACAACTCCCTGGTCAAGAGTGATGGTTCAGCATGCTATAGTTTAACTCTGGTGTACTGTTTTGCTAACTGCAGAGAAAATTTTAGTGGTGCAATTCAATCCTCTCAACAGGGCACCTTGAAGCCCAGACAGATAGAGTTCTGGGAGAATCTCCACTTTAAAGACAACAAGGAATCTGGTGATTGAGCAAGCACTGACTTGGGATATTTGTGAAATTATGGAGATATAGGAGATTAAATGAGGCATATCACCATCTTCTTGCTCATTCACCAAATCATTTGCCTCCTAATAATGTAGTGATTTTAAGAGCACCAACAATATCCCAATCATTCTCATAACCTCTTTACATGAATGGTTTCATTTGACCCTATAAAGGTCACAACAACCTCAAATTCGGGATTATAATTGTGTTCATTTTACAAGTGTAAAACATCACTTACAGACTGGCTTCATAATTTACCCACAAACATTTAGCTGTTAAATTACAGAGCCAATATTTGAAGACAGATCTGATGGCTCCAGGATTGGTGGCTCTATACTTTCCATCTCATATCCTGGGGTCAGCAGGAGTAGACAGAAAAATAGATTGAACACTGCTATGGTTTGGATGCCACTTTTAGCCCAGGTCAGATATTAGAGTCTTTGTTCTCAATGTGGCAGTATGAGAAAAGATGAATCTTTTGGGGTTGGGGATTTAGCTCAGTGGTAGAGCACTTGCCATTTCTCCGTTTCTACTTTCTTACCTACTGACAGTCCAAGGGGAAGCCTTCTAGGGGGAACAAAGAGTAGAAGTCAGTTACCCAACAGCAAATCATCAGAGGGGCCTTGAACTTCCCCCTGCTGTGGAAGCAAAAGACATTGGTTGCTGGTCTGAATTATTCTATTATTCATGGTTTTCTCTACTTTTGTGGTAGTGGTGGTGGTGGTGATGATAATATTAATATTTTCTCATTGTCCATAATTAACTAAAACAGAAGAATAAAACAAAGTGACCTCCCATAAGCTCACACACGCCCACTCCTCAGAATGGCAGGGAAGCGGTGATGGTATTGCTTGTTTGGAGCCAGGGCCTTTGAGAAGGAACAAGGGTCTGAGACAGAAGCACACCATACTCACGTCCTGGGTATGCCTGTGAAGGTTGACCAAACACAGCTTTAAAAAAGAACTGACGTGCTAGAGAGATGGTTCAGCCATTAAACACTAGGCTTACACCCAAAATGTCAAAAATGCACCAGCAGTTATTTCCTAGTCATCTATAAATAAGCAACCAATTCAAAGGGCTCCCAAATCAAAACTGTGTAAGAACAGTTAACATTGAGTTGCCTTTCTTCAACTCAACTGCCAGCACTCTATGGCTAGAGACCCACACACACACTTTGTTTCAATGTATTCTCTGGTGTTTATGGCATCACAAACATGTGTGAGCATGTGTTCGTGTATATTTTGGATGAACGCACTGTTCACAGCTGTCTCAGATGCTCTCCATCCCTTTTTGTCAAAAAATAAAAATAAAATAAAAATAAACATTTTAATCTCACATTCAATACTAGGACATAAGGATTGAATCGTATATATTAGGTAAGTTAATATAAATATGAGAGTTGAAGCCCATGTTCTGTGTATCGCTGTGGTATAATCTGTCCTATTTCCCCCAATATGGCCAATTTATGAGGAGACAGGTGCTTTGTACTAGTGTTGCCTAAAAACCCAATGTTGAAAAAACTTTTTTGAACAGCTTCTATGATGTCAGCAAAAGTAGGATACAGGCTATTGCCTCAGAAGAGGTAAATGTGCAGATTTATTTTAATTATTCCTTTTATTTTTCAAGATTATAATAGTATGGATCTCACCCCTCAACAAGGAAACTTCTCTTTGCAACAGACAGAACCCATTACAGAGAACCACAACCAATCAAAATGCAGAGCATGGAGCCCATTCCCAAAGGACATGTCTATAAAATAACTTCCTCACTTCAGGCTCAGGGATAGCTGTGGAAAAAGGTGGAAAAATTGTAAGAGCCAGAGGACCAAGGAGTTTGCTCCAAGATTGTGTCTCCAACTAACATCAGGAGCTATGTTCAAAAGGTCTCACCAGTGTGACTACCTAAACAAGAGCGGAACAAAGATCAGATGACACCAATGAATGTGTTAAAGTGTGTGTGTGGGGGGGGGGGGTGATGTAAATGTTTTAAAAGACCATACCCCAAACTGCAGAATTTCCAGAACATATAACTAGACACAAAGAAACTAGAAACATCAGTCTACGCATGTTATTCTGTTTACAGCTGCATTTTTTGTTTGTTTGTTTTTCAAGACAGGGTTTCTATGTGCAGCTTTGCGCCTTTCCTAGAACCCACTCTGTAGACCAGGCTGGCCTCGAACTTACAGAGATCAACCTGGCTCTCCCACCCGAGTGCTGGGATTAAAGGCATGCACCACCACCGCCCGGTGAGCTGGCCATTTTTAATGGCCAGTAGAAATCAGACACATTCAGGTCCATCTGTTTTAAATCTACCTTTTTATCAAAAGTATCAATAATTCAAGAATAAATACCTATAAAAAATTTTTTCTAAAGGGTAAATATGGCAGTTGGTAAGGAACTTCATATGAACCATGTGCCAGAATAAGGCTTGTATAATATAAATATTAAAATATTATCTAGCTTAATCCTCATAAGGATGGAAGCCGAGGCTGAGACAGGTTTATTAAGATGAAAATCCTGAGTTAAACCGGGAATGTTAAAACTCTAATGCTCCCTTTTGTTTCTACTGCTTAGTGCCAAATTTTCTCAGCAGGGAACCTTGTCTTTTAACTGCTGGTTGTTTTAGAAAGATCCTCATCTTTTTACCAGTGAC
Organism: Peromyscus maniculatus bairdii; assembly: GCF_049852395.1. Taxonomy (NCBI): domain Eukaryota; kingdom Metazoa; phylum Chordata; class Mammalia; order Rodentia; family Cricetidae; genus Peromyscus; species Peromyscus maniculatus. The sequence goes on from NC_134868.1 coordinate 41,710,138, forward strand.
AGGAACAAACTCACATCTAAGAAGACAATCACCAGAGGGCTGATCACATCAGTATACTAAGGAAAGACAGCGCACAGCCTGAGATCGGTGCTTGTAATTATCTGACCTCAGGGTCACTTCAGACCTGTGACAATGGGATCACTTAAGGAATATTGAATTCTTCTCATGAAGGAAGACAATGTCTTTGGAATCAAAGATGGTGCCAATGACTTATTCTCAACAAGATGCACGTGCCTGGACATCTGATTTTTACCATAATTATGTTATACAATATCAAAATGATTGCTTTTTTAAAAAAATCCAGAAAGAATAGACCAGGCAAGAAACCTAAGTCTTTGCACAGGCTTTTTCATAACAGGATGGTGGTTGCTGTGGAAGCCATACTGTGATAGTTTGAATGCAATTGCTCCCATAAACTCATAGGGAGTGGCATTATTAGGTGGTGTGGATTTGTTGAAGTAGGTATGTCCTTGTTAGAAGAAGTGCGTCACTGTAGGAGCAGGATTTGAGGTCTCTTTTGTTCAAGCTTCACTCAGTGTGACAGACAGACCACTTCTTATTGCCTGGAAAGTGTAGAACTATCAGTTACTTCTCTAGTATCATATCTGTCTACATACCACCATGTCCCTAAACCTCTGAAACTGTAAGCCAACCCCAACTAAACATTTTCTTTGTAAGAGTTGCAGTGGTCATGGTGTCTCTTCACAGCAAAAGAAACCCTAACTAAGACAGAAGTTGGTACCAGGGACTGGGGTATTGTTGTGATAGGCCTGTCCATGCTTTTGTTTGGAGGAACTTGGACTTTGGACTTTGGAGTTTGGGTTAAGAAAGCAGTGGAATGCCTTAAGTGCTGCTTAATGAGCCATCCTAGTAGGAGCATAAAAGACAGTGGTGGTGAGGGTTATTTGAACTGTTGGGGCCTAGAGTTATTTGAAAGAGGTTTCAAAGGAGAAGAATATCAATATGTGGCCTAGAGATTGTTCTTGTGATATTGTAGTAAACAATATGGCTGCTTTTTGCCCTTGTCTGAAGTCTGCCTGAGGCTAAAGTGAAGACATTTGCATTAATTCCACTGACAAAGGAAATCATAAAACAGCCTAGTATTGACTCTGTTGTGTGGGTATTAGTGTTAACTCTAATGAAGATTTATAATGAAAAGGAGCAAGCTGAGCAAGGAAAAATACAGACTATGTTTTGAGAACAGGAGCACTAGGAAGTGGAATGAAGCTAAATCCTGTGTTCAAAGAGATAAATGGATTGAGAAATGGAATAAAGAGAATGGAGACTTCAGGGCAAGATCCCACCCAGCTAAGCTTCCAAGTTGTGGAAAGAAATTAAAGAATAGCTAAGAGCCAGGTGTTGTGGTGCCTGCCTTTAATCCCAGCACTTCAGAGTTGGAGGCAGGCAGATTTCTGAGTTTGACCAGTCTGATCTACAGAGCAAGTTCCAAGACAGCCCAGTTTAGGAAATAAGGTAGCCACCAAAATCAGAAAGCTGGTTAAGATGTAATTGAATTTTGGGGCCATGTTCCAGCCCCAGCAAGCTGAAGAACTCAGTAGCTCTGGCTTTAGAGTCAAAAATTTATAAGAGGTTATGAAATATTCCTTCACAACTAAAGAATGCTGCTGAGGCCAGGCATGTGTCAAGGGTGTCCCTGAATGGAGGCCCAGAGAGGCCATTGTGTGAAGATGTGAAGGTAAATCCTAGTTTGCCTTGGAGACCTCAAGATGTTGGAGATACCACAGCTGGGGGATACCTGCTGAAGAAAGCTGCTAACAGGGAGTGAAACCCGCTCAAAAGAAAGAAATGTGTTGCAGTCACCAAAGCTGAACAGAGTCAGAGATCTGAAGAACATTTTGACATCAGACAAGGAGATGCAGTTTGGAGTTTGCCCAGCTGGTTTACAGTCTTGCATTGGTCCAGTATTTCCTCATTATGTTCTCTTCCCTATGTTTTGGAATGGTAATGTATATACTGTGCCATTATATGTTGGAAGTATGTGATCTGTTTTTTTGATTTTGATTTTATAGGGGATTACAGTTATAAGATTGCATGAATCTCAGAAGAGACTTTGAATGACTTTAAACATTTGTTGAGATTGAGATAGATTTTTGGAGACTTCTGAATTTGAACTAAATGCATTTTTACATTATGATATTGTGACAAGCTTATGGGAGCCAGGGAGTGGAATATGGTAGTTTGAATGTTATTGGCTCCCAAATGCTCATAGGGATTGGCTTTGTTGGAGTTAGATATGGCTTTGCTGAAGGAAGCCTGTCACTGTAGAGGTGGGTTTTGAGGTGCCATATATGCTCAGGCCACATCCAGTGTCTTGGTCCACTTCCTGTTGCATTTGGATCAAGATGTAGAACTCTCAGCTCCTTCCCTAGCACCATGTCTGCCTGCACACTGCCTTGTCCCACCATGATGATAATGCACTAAATCTCTGAAACTGTAAGCCGCCCCAATTAAATATTTTCTTTATAAGAGTTTCTATGGTCATGGTGTCTCTTCACAGCAATAGAAACCCTCAGACACATGGCTAGACACAAGCAGTAAATAATACCTCACATGATAGAGTTCCTAACCAGGGTACCAGATTGTATCTGACCATTTACCACTTGAGAAGTTTCTATTGAAGACCCACACTAACTCCATCTCTTCCTACCTCAGGATCCCTTCTGAGTATTGAATATAATTGCAATAACCTGTATGCCTGTATCAAAATCAAAGAAGCTATTATGTATAATGAAGGGATGCTGTTGTAAGAAGGCAATTTTCAATTGAGGCTGGCAGGCCATTCTTGAAGTTCTCTTGACTATCCTGACCATACCATGTCACCATGTCTTCCCATTTTTTGCTGCTCTTGCACAGTTTCCAAGAACCTTGGTGCATTTCCTCCTAAGGCCACTAACAGATAAGGTTGGTTCTCTATGAACTAGAACCTTAGATATTATAGTTACACATGGAACATTCTTTCCTTCCCTCTCCTTTTTTTCCTTCTTTCCATCTTTTCTTTCCATTCCTTCTTTCTTCTCTTCATTTCTTTTAGTAAAACCAATACTATACTTCCTGAAAGACTAGCCAATACCATTCAAAATGGACATTCCTTGTCAGTCTTTTCCAGTCACTTAGATCTTATTGACTATAAAGGGAGTCCTCAACCTATGAGTTGTGACCCCTTTGGAGGTGCAAATCAGATATTTACATTATGATTCAAAACAGTAGCAAAATTACAGTTATGAAGTAGGAACAAAATAATTTTATGGTTGGAGTTGCCACAACATGAGGAACTATATTAAAGGGTCACAGAATTAGGAAGGTTGAGAACCACTGAGCTAAACCATCCTTGCCTTGAGCTGTGTAAGCTTCAAACCCTTCTAATCTTTATTTCCCTTGCCTGTGCCCACTCCCTAGGTAATTTCATCCAGACCTATCAGGTGAGTCAAATTTCAATTATCGTAACACTGAGATAATCAACTTTTTAAAAGGGTAAGTTTATCTTGGCTCATGGTATCAGAAGTTTCAGCACATGGCTGGTGGCTCTGTTACATTTGGGCCTGTGGGAAATCAGCATATCATGGCAAGAGTATATGACAAGCTCACTCACCTCATGACAGGGATGTAAAAGAAAGAGGTTGGAATACCAGTACCACCTGAAAAAGCAACCCTATCTCTAAATATCAGAAGACTCTCCCACCAAGCTCCACCACCTCCCCATAGCATCAACCTAGCAAAATCAAGCCTCTGGCACTTTGAACTTTGGGAGGACACTTAGCAAAATCATAGCACCCATGATATTAATTCTGTTGCCATGTTTATGGCCTTCAAATTTGTACCCCTGGCCCAAGTATGTACATCTTCAGTTCTTCACTGACTCTATCCATATCTCTACTGAAAATAAGCCTTTGATTTCTCTGATGCTAAGACTTGCTCTTCCCCAGCATCCCCAGAACTCAGAGAAGCACAACTTTCGCCTTCCAATTGCCCAGGCCAACATCTTTGCCCTTTTGCCATCATTCTTGAATGTTCTTTGTTTCTTATACAGACAACAGCAAGTCTGGCATATTTTATATATATATGATTGGAACCAATGTGTCTATCACCATTTCAACCACTGTAAACACAGTCTGAATTGACATCACTTACCATCATCTTTCACCTAGAATATTGTCAAACTTTCTAACTGGTCTCCCACATTCCCACAATAGCTCACTTATAAATCTTCCATAGGGCATTAGAGGGCTTGTTTAGTGATTCTTTGGTTGAAAATTCTAATAGTTTATTATTACCTCATTTATTGTCATCTCTACTGTATGGCATGGCCACCCTCTGACTCATTGGTTATCATGAGGATTTCTCTTACTTGCTATACATGGGCAACATTGGTCTTTTATTGTTTGGCAGGTCTACCACATCACTCTAAGGTTTGGTTTTCTGTCACTTGCCAGGAGTATTCTTCCTCAGACATCCATAAGCTGTGGTTCTCCCCATCTCCATTTACTTAAGTCACTGTCTAAGTGAAGGTCACTGACCACTCAATCTCATACACACACACACACACACACACACACACACACACACACACACACAAACATAAGAGGAGGGAGAGAAAGATAGCGATTCGCTTCTGTAATGTTTCCTGCTTTATTTCCCTTCATCATATTCTTCCATACTAGACGTCTTTTTTTATTATTTTATTTTATTTTACAATACTATTCAGTTCTACATAACAGCCACAGATTACCTTGTTCTCCCCCCCTGCCCCCCTCCCCTTCCCCCCAGCCTACCCCCCATTCCCACCTCCTCCAGGGCAAAGCCTCCCCCGAGGACTGAGATCGACCTGATAGACTCAGTCCAGGCAGGTCCAGTCCCCTCCTCCCAGATTGAGCCAAGCATCCTTGCATAAGTCCCAGGTTTCAAACAGCTAACTCATGCAATGAGCCCAGGACCTGGTACCACTGCCTAGATGCCTCCCAAACAGATCAAGCCAATCAGCTGTCTCACCTATTCAGAGGGCCTGATCCAGTTGGGGGCCCCTCAGCCTTTGGTTCATAGTTCATGTGTTTCCATTCGTTTGGCTATTTGTCCCTGTGCTTTATCCAACAACCTTGCATACCAGATATCTTAAGTTCTTGTTTGCTTTTCAGTTTGTTCCCTCCACAAAAACAAACTTCATAAAAAAGGGATTGTGTTCTCGGTGCTCATTTCTGAATAGAAAATGCCTAGCAAGTAACAGAACTGTGGAGATCAGATGAGTGAATGGAAGTGGCCCAGTCTCACCTCCAATACTCCACAACCTCTACTATCATTCTGATAGTCACTGTTCCAGTGGCTACCAAGGAGGAGGGGCTGAACCAGAGAACTAGGGCAATTCAAACTGAACCATGGAAAGAAGGTTGAAATAGGGAAAGATGGAATCAGGGGTTGACTCTCCTCCAGAAAAACACTAATGAAAGAGATGAAATATACGGCAAATTAAGGCACGGTACATGTGCATATCTACATACTATCAGCTCACTGGAGCTGCTGAAACAAAGTACAATACACTGAGCAGCTTAGAGACAACAGACACTTATTTCTCATAGTCCAGGAGGCGGGGCATTCCAAGATCCATACATCAAATTTGGTATCTGCAGTTAGTATACTTTCTGGTTCATAGATGGTCCCTTCTCACTATCTTTTCATGTGGCAAAAGGGGTCAGGACTCTTTCTTTCTGACATCTTCTGTAAGAGAATTCATTACAGAGGGCAACACACCATAATACCATTACATTGGTGATTAGGTCTTAAATATGAATTTTGAGGTAAAAAGAATTTCATGTCTATCTCTCCCAAACTCATGTTCTTCTCATATATGAAAATCATCCAATCTTTCCCTAAATCTAAAAGTCAAAGCTCATAGCATCACATTAAAAATCTATATTCAAAGCCTCACTTGAATATCATAAAAATCAGATCAGCATCAGTCAAGATACAGTCCCCCCTGCACCAAAGCAACTTGCTCTCTAGCTATGAAACTGGGAAAATAAACAAGTTACATGTTTCAAAACACAATAATGTGGTAAGTATTGATGGACAATCTCATTCCAAAAGGCAGAAATAGAAAAGAAGGCATAACAGATGTTAAGCCAATGCCATACGAACTGAGAAAGCACAGCTAACTTCTACAACTCAAGAACCACCTTTTACATGACATCCTACCTTCTAGACACTGATACATGGTTTTGGCCTAAAGACCTTGAGTAGACCCAACCCCACGACTTTGCTGCATTGCCCTGCACAGCTCTCTCATAGAGTGGAGGTGTATGTGGACAATTGTCCAAGACTAGTAGTGTAGACTTGACTCTTTCAAGTTGGGGTATTAGAATTAATTCCATCCTCATGGCACTAGGAGCTATCACTCAAGTGAGAATCCTACTTGAGTCATGCAACCAAGGCTCAAGGCAACTCAGTCTATGTAAAGGTCCTATACTTCCTTGGCTAATTCACTATGAGCGCTGACAAAGACAGCACATTGTTGATGTCACAGGTTTGCCATCCGTAGCTCTGTAAATGTGGCTACCAATATCCACATCACATTTGGTCCCAATGACACCATACTTAGGGTAGATGAGGAACACTACCCAGAATGAAAAGAATGAAGCTTTAACCTATTTTGTTTCCCAGGTCTGTTCACTCTTAGTCTGTGGTACAAGAGAAATAGCCCTCATCATCTCTACCATGCTCCAGGGGCATTCTCCCATTGTGCTGGTGAATGGTACCTGGTTTTGGTTGCTATATTAATCTCTTGATCAGATGGTAATTGGGCATATCTTTATCCTCTATAAGACTTTCCCATCTCTTTGTTTTCTGGTGTAATTAGGCTATTGATTTTACTAATTTTAAAGTTCTACTTGTCTTTTCATTCATTTCTGAGTTCTCTATCTTTTGACCAAAAGCAGTTAGAAAGATCCAAATTATACTTCATCTATAAATTTTCTTAGCCAAATGTAAAATTTTGCAGCTTACAAAATTCTATCTTTTGTAAATACTAGAACATGAAGATTCATTAGGGTCTGTAACATACATGTTTCTCCCAACTGCTTAGGTCTTCTCTAAGAAATTGAGGAGCTTCTCATCTCCCACTAAACCCCCACCAGAATGCCCTTAATGCTCCATTTATGACAATGTAGTCTTCCTCTGGCATACACCTCAAAACTATTCAACCTCCTTCACAGCTCCAAAGCTGCCTCCACATTTCCGGTCTTTGTTAAGTAACACCACCACCATTGTCCTTTCTTCCTATGTTTAGGCTGTTGAAACAAAAGTCCACAGGCTGCTAGTTTTAAACAACAATAAATCATTTCTCAGAGTTCTGGAGGTTAGGAAGGCCAAGAACAAGAGACCAACAGACTCGATGTCTCTTGAGAATTCATTTCTTGGTTCATAGATGTGTCTCATTGCTTTTTCCTCGTGAGGGAGTCCTCTCAAGGAGCAAAGAGTTCTTTTGGGCCTTTTTTTTTTTTTAATCATTTCTTTATTTGGAATGTAGGTGTGGGTATGGGTCTCGTTATCCCAGGCTGACATCATACTTGCTATGTAATTGATGGTAGCCCTGAGGACTCTGCTCTCAAAACTGAATACTTTACCAAAAGCCTCATTTCTGAATACCATCACATTGGTGATTAGGTTTCAATATATTTTACTTGAGAAGGTTCAGGTCACCAGACCAAAGCAAAGAGATAGAAATATCATCTAACCATTGCCTCTCCTGTGACTCAGAGGCAAAGAGCTATGCTGCTGTTGAGATGTTAAGAAACATTTATCTCAGCTGAAATATCTGTCTGTAGTAGGCACTGCTTACACAGGACTGTTTACAAGGGCAAAAGATTTGAAATACAAGACACAATGTTAGTTCTTAAGAAAATTAGTGGGAAAGGTACCAGCCAGTACTGAGTATCATAGTGCCGCTCTGAGTACTATAATGTAAATAAGCAGAGATTTAAACTGGGGCCTCTAAGAATCAGACATACAGAAATGTAGATTGGGGGGATGGGGCAGGGGACATATTAGTAATTCTGGGAAAGGCTGCTTGTACATGGAAGGACACATTCTTGGGAGAGCAGCACCAACTGATCTGCTGTCAAAGAGGGGCCAGCACTAGAAGTGGGACACAGAAAGTGTCTGGGTCACAGAGCAAAGAGAAGCCCAGTTCACCAACCTGTAACACAAGGTCAGAGTAACCCAGGAGCCACTTGGAAGTTCACAGTGTGGGTACGTAAGCCATAGGGTTTGCCTATTTTGTCCTAGAAACTACTAGAATTTGGGGAGTGGGGGTGACTGCAGTTATGGGAAAGGAGACTGAAGAAGGTAGAAACCCTGTCATGCCAAATACCACTGAGTCCCATAATTGCGTTATTAAGCATCTTAAGTATTGTGAAAATTTTATTGAATAAACATTATCTATAGAAACTGAGTGTTGTGGATACATCAATAATATATTAAGGTTAATTTGGGTGTATGTGTGGCAGAGAATACTAAATAGAGGTAACATATTTATTCAGGATGCTAAAGATAACAGCTTTGCATGCTGTATTGAAAATACTATTTAATGTAGCCAAGAAATTATATACCCTGTATCTGCTTTACATATTCTTTTCAAATATGAGAATACTAAAATAATGAAAAATAAAGAAGCCAAATAAGCTCTATTTAGCACACTCTCTCTTTGAAAAATGCTATCTATCAAATAAGCATAAATGGATAATTGTTAATATACATAATAGCAGAAGAGTAATTTTTATTATTTTGACATAATTTCTTTTTTAAATAAAAAACTTGTATTTACTTAGAAGCATTCAGAATGTCAACAAAACAGCTGCAATTTTTTTTTTGCAATTACAGGGTGGTATTCAGTTAACAGAACAATTATCTTTGTAATAAGCTGCATCAGAGACAACTGAAGATGAAAAAAATAAAACAAAAACAAAAAGTAAAAACAAAAAACCTACCGTCCCCATATATAACTAATTTGTGCTGTGTACCAACAAGAAGCTGCTTTAAATTTCCATGCCAATTTACAACCCCCAGATTGTACCAAGGTTAGTGGCTATTGAGAATACCACCAGGACAGGGCTATCTAAAGACACATTCAGTAATGTGTTAACTATACAAAAAAAGACACTGTACAGTTTAAAAACAAATCTTACACAGCCTTACATTTCAATTTTTTTTCTTTAAAAGGAGTGAGTTATGTACAGGGGGGTTAAATGCTTTATAGACAAGAAAAAAACTGCGCTAGAACCAACTTATTAATCATCTTCATCTTCGTCTTCCTCTTCTTCTTCATCCTCTTCATCCTCCTCATCTTCCTCTTCCTTCTTTTTCTTGCTCTTTTCAGCCTTAACGACCCCCTTCTTCGCCGCACCGGGTTTTCCTTCAGCTCTGTAGGCAGCCATATCCTTCTCGTACTTCTCCTTCAGCTCGGCAGCCTTCTTCTCGTAGGGCCGTTTGTCGTCCGCAGCGGTGTTGTTCCACATCTCCCCCAGCTTCTTCGCCACATCCCCGATGGATGGACAAGCCAGGGTGCTCTCCTTTGATTTTGGGGCGATACTTAGAACAGAACAAGAAGAAGGCTGAAGGAGGCCTCTTGGGTGCATTGGGGTCCCTGAACTTCTTTTTGGTCTCCCCTTTGGGGGGGGATGTAGGTTTTCATTTCTCTCCCATAACGAGCCTTGTCAGCCTTTGCCATGTCTTCAAATTTCCCCCTTTCTTTAGCAGACCTGGTCTTCCACCTTTCTGAGCACTTCCTCGGGAACTCTGAGAAGTTGACAGAAGCATCCGGGTGCTTCTTCTTGAGTTTCTCCCGGCAAGTTTGCACAAAGAATGCATAGGAGGGCATTTTGCCTCTCGCTTCTTAGGATCTCCTTTGCCCATGTTTAGTTGATTTTCCTCCGCGAGGCACAGAATCGCCCAGTGCCCGTCCGGCTCATGCTGGCCCCGGCGCTCTCTATGGAGCTCAATGTACTGCAATGGCTGTCGACATATTTTCTTTTAAACACTGTTTTCTTTTTGATCATGGAATTTCCATTTTTTCATACCTACCCTCTTCCTACAAGTGGGCAGCGTTGGGATTGGGGAGGTGATTCAGTGGATAAAGCATGTGCTGGGCAACCATGAGGACTGGAGAGATCCCCAGAACCCACCAAAATGCTGGGGGGGAACATGGCAACCTACCTCTAATTCCAGCAGAAGTATCCTTTGGAAGGGGAAGGGATGCCTATTTTTCTAGATGTCCAAATATTTTGAAATAAGTGAATGCATCACCAAGAGGAAAACAACTACCAGATTCACATTGGCACCATGAGGGGCTTACAGGTCCCCACACTTGAACCTGGACTGGCACAAGATCTGATTGGCTGTCTTGTGCTACCTAGAATGATAAATAAATAACATTCCTATGCCTGGATATGAACTAATCTGTGAGTTGGGAACACTGTTACAAACTATCAACTCCTTGAGGACCTGACTGTTATAGTTATCTTTAGACTCCTAATACTTATTAAAATATTGTACAACCATCAAAATAAAGACTTTTTAAGAAAAAAGGGAACACTGGGTGTAAGTATGCATCTATCCAAAAGAACACATACCTCAAGAGATGGCGATTCATGTATAAATGTCTTATTGATATGTTTTAATCCCTTTAAAATATAAATGCTCCAGATCAGAGACATTCCTACACACAACAGATGGTGGTGAACACAGAAAGTGACAACAGATTTTTTTTAAAGTGCAGAAAATAAGTGTGAGTGGAGTGCTCAACCAAAAATGGAATATCTATATCAACCCTCCCCACCCCTGCACCTCAAGGCTCAGAAGCCATTGCAGGATGGGGAAGGGTAAGAGTCAAAGGTTGAGGACCAGACCGAAACAGTATTTTGTGGAGATGATAAGATTATTGCATCCATGAACTTGCAGTAACTATGGTTGCCTACACAAGATTAAGTCAGTCATTAGTCCAGCATGGAAGGGAGAGGGGCTCAGTAGCCCCCACTCTTAGCTGAGATGCTACTGACAATTGATGGCTTCTGAAAAGAAGGGAAGCCTTTTGCTTTAAGGGTCTGGCCCCTGGTAGCGCATGTCCCCATACCCATGAGTATAAGGGCACAAATTGGAACCAATGGTCCTCTTAAAAAGGGGAAGACAGGACACGAAGTTTGGAGAGGTTGGTACAGTGGGGTGGGAAGACAGGTGTAGATCTGGGAGGAGATATGGGGAGGAGCGTGGAGTAAATATGATCAAAATGCATGAAAAAGAGATAGCCTAGTCTTTAACAGCAGAGCTGATTGATGTGGGAGGGACAAGTCTACTGGGGGTGATGCCAACTTGAGGCAGGTGGTCAAGCTGTATAAGAAAGGAGACTGAGCAAATCACGGGGAGCAAACTAGTAACAGTGTTCCTCTATGCCCTGTACTAGCTCCTGCTGCCAGATTCCTGCTTGAGTTCCTTCCATGGCTCCCTTTAATGATGGAACTCTGATGTGGAAGTACAAGCAAAACAAACCCTTTATTTCCCAAGTTTCTTTGGTCATGGTGTTTTACCACAGCAGCAGAACCTCCAGCTGAGATGGTGGTATATGTATTCCTGGCATGTGAGAGACTGAAGCAGAAGAGTTGGGTATCTAAGAACAGGTAAAATTTTTTTAAAGACAAAACACCATGAAGGCCCATCCCTTTTTCACCTGTGGCTTTGAAATTATTCAGAACTGAAGCATAGAAGTCTCCCCTTAGGCAGGAGCGGTGAACACAAATGGATGACAAGCTGATGTGTGGATGCCTGCAATCCTTTTAGGCAGTGCCTAACCCTGTAGAGAGGCTACGGTTATTCCTATACAGATACCCACACATGCCTGCACTGAAGTTTAACTTCTTAATTAGGCACAGTAGAGAGTAATAAACATAAAATGTAACAACAATAGCAAACTATTATAATCAAAGTTGTTTAAACTGTATGAATCATTTCTGCAATTTCTTTGTAACAGTTTGAAAGTCAACAGTAAGTAATTAAACTAGGGTGGAGAGGTCTAAGGCAAAACAAATATATCCAGTCCTTTAACATGCAGGAAATTATTAACACACGGTTCAAATCCAATTCAGTATTCATTTGCAAACTTTTTTTGTTAAAACTTTCGTAAGCTTCATCTAGTTTAAATCATCAGCACTGTCAGAGAGTCAAGGTGACTTCTCTTGGCTTCACTGAACACAGCTAGTGTTTATCTGGGGGCTAGATGTCCTTGCATTATGTCCTTGTTCAGATCTGTTGGATTTTCTTTACAGAAACCTCAAGTAAACCTAGTCTCCTCCTTGATCAATGTGTTACTCTATATACGCCAGTCTTCAGCATAGCCATAAAGACAATATATGCACTGGCTAGAAGTCATTTGCGTATTCACATTTTCTGAAAATTATTTTCTCTCATGTGTATATTCACATTTTCTGGACATAATTCATTTTCTCCCACTTGATCCCGCTCCCGCTCCCGCCCCCGCCCCCGCCCCCTCCCTCCCTCCCTCTCTCCCTCCCTCTCTCTGCCTCTCTGTCTGTCTCTGTCTGTCTCTCTCTCTCTCTCTCAGAGCAAGTATTCTACCACTGAACTAAAATTGTTTTTTTTTGAGACAGGATCTCATTATATAAGCATAGGCTGGCCTAAACTTACAACCCTCCTGCCTCTGCTTCCCAAGTGTGTGGTTATAGTTGGGTGTCATCACAACCATACTTTCTATGTCTTTTAGCATTAATAAGCTTCAGAAATTACTAGCAGAGGTTGGATTCCAAATGCCTGGCATGAAATAGAAAGTGGGTAGCCGTTTGCTAGGCTAGTGAAGAAACAAATGAGTCACATTGCCCTAGTCATCTTGAACCTGAACCCTTCAGGAGCAAGGGGACTGGAAAAGCCATCACCTGCTCCATTGTCATCCTACGCAACGACCACATTGATGACGGTCTCACCACACAGACTCTGTCCCTCAAGAGCCTTGCCTCGTGGTACAAGGACACAGAGAAAAGCTCTGCTGTTAATGTGTTTTACTTCCACATATATTGTTCCATATTTAACAGGTAGGAGAATGAGCATGCGTATAACCCAGAACACAGACAGTAATGAGGTCCCAGTCCCCACTACACGAGTAATCCCCAAAAGCTAGGGTAGGAAAAATGACCTTCCAGAAAATGTGTTGTAGTCAGGCCTCAGAAGCCTTATCTTGTGGTTTAATGTATTTTTATCATAGGTAGAAATATGTCATCTCTAAAAATAATAAAATATATGTTCAAGAGAGTTAACCGAGTATACAGTAATATGTGCACACACGAAACAAACCAAAAACTTCTCAATACCCATCGATGTGACCTTGTCTGGAAATAGGGTCTTTGGTTCCAGTAAGATATTCTGAGTTGGAGTCTACCTAATCCATTGAATGGAGTCCTTAGAAAAAGAGTAAAATTTAGGCAACAATAGAATCTCAAGAAGTGATTGGCAATGTATCTACACCCTAAGGGATTTTTAAGGCTTGCCAGTACTAGGAAAAGTCAAGCCTTCAGAGAGAATGGGCTTTACTGCCTTCCACACTGACATCTTCCATCTGTAGCCTTTAGCTCTGAAGAGTTAGCCCTAACAACAACCACCTCCCATGGCATTTTTATACTCGAATAAAAATATCCAAAATCTCTGGTAGAACCAAAGTCTGCCAAATTGAAATTTATAATAATCTAGAATGTTCTTCAATGAACATAAATATTTCAGTTTTTATTCTAGGATTCTGTGTGGTTGATATATTGTGCACCCCAGTAAACTTATCTGGGGGTCAGAGAACAGAACAGCCACAATATATTAAACATAGGTTAGGCAGTAGTGGCACACACCTTTAATCCTAGCATTCCAGAGGCAGAGATCTGTGAGGATCTCTGAGTTCAAAGCCACACTAGAAACAGCCAAGCATGGTCACACACACACACACACACACACACACACACACACACACACACACACACACACACACACACACGCCTTTAATCCCAGGAAGTGATGGCAGGAAGCAAAAAGGTATAAAAGGCATGAAAACCAGGAACTAGAGCCTGGTTACACTTTTAGGCTTTTGAGCAGCAGTTCAGCTGAGATCCATTTGGATGAGAACTCAGAGGCTTCCAGTCTGAGGAAACAGGATCAGCTGAGGAACTGGCAAGGTGAGGAAGTTGTGGCTTGTTCTGCTTCTCTGATCTTTCAGCAATCACCCCAATATCTGGCTCTAGGTTTGTTTTTATTAATAAGATGTTTTAAGATTTGCACTACAAAAACTACAGTTTTGTCTGCCCAGTTCATGGCAATAGTTCAGACCCACAATGTCTATCAAATCCTCAGAGAGCTAGAAAGCTATTTCGATCCTTTCTCTTCATCACCTAGAATTCATAAAGCTACTAGTCTAAAAATGGTCATGCAACCCAGCCTCCACCCGACAGCCATCCAGGCTCCTGGATCAGATTTCTGAAACATAAATACCAACCTCTCTCCTCAACCTTCCTACATCTGCTGCTGAGGCTGCACTGATTCGTTCATTCAGCCAGTGATATCTATTATTAATACCTATGGAGAATGTGCTTTGTATAATAAACTACTAAGCAACGGGAATGTATCAAGTTGAAACAGGATAATGAGCACTCTCGAAAAGGAATTCTCATAGGTGAACATCGTAAATTCAAGTATTGATAAAGACTCTAAGGGAGAATCAGAGATGTCTGAGAGGTTTAGGAGCAGATGCCATTTTGAAATGGCAATATATTGCCAGCAATTCCTGGTTAACAAAACACAGCTCCCAAGAGTGCTCGGTACAACCACAAATTCTGTTTATGGCTGTGACTGGCTGTGTCTCCTCTTGAATGTCGAGGACATATCATCCCTCGTGTGCCGTGAGCATCATTTTTGCTCTCCTCTCTTGGGGGAGGCTTCTCTTCCAGCCCTCACCACCGCCTTGTTGTAACACTCCCCTCCCTTTGGGGCTGACGGCTGGAAGCTTGTCGTTGGCTCTGTGCCAGAGGTGCTCTCTCTGAGCGTGGTGCCCAGAACGGATAGCCCTTAGTCCACACTAATGCGGTAAAGGCGACCCATCACCTCTGCTATTCTTTATTCTGCATACTTTGTGTCTGATGGTGCTGCACATGTGACCATATCGTCGCTTTCTTTTGTAACCATTTTACACTATTGTCTCATACAGAGTCTACCAGGTTGCTAAAGAATTTTTTTTTTTTTTTTGGTTCCCAATTCTTCAACCCCAGGCTCTTTCTACCCCATGGTGTCTCCTCCCTCTTGCTTTTATTGGCTTTAGGAAAAATTAGAGTCGGGACAGCGGCTGTGGCAATTGGGACACTCGGCATGTAATGACCTCTAGGCATCCTCTCTGCTCCCTCTAATTCTGTCTAGTTCATTTAAAGGTTTGATTGATGCCACCCTAAATCTTCAAAACACCGAATTATCATCTGCCTGTTCCCTTCTTCTATTCAAGAAATCAATCAGTGGGAGAACAAGCAAAGAGATACCATGATAAATGAAGGCACCATGGGAATAGGGAGAAGCAGAGTGCTAGAGAGGTCCCCAGGAACCCACAAAGATGACTCCACTATAGACTAGTGGCAATGGTTGAGGCGGTGCCTGAGCTGACCTACTCTGGTGATCGGATGGCCAAACACCCTAACTGTCATGATAGAACCCTCATCCAGTGACTGATGGAAGCAGATGCAGAGATCCACAGCCAAGCCCCAGGCAGAGCTCCAGGAGTCCAATCGATGAGAGAGGAGGGATTCTATGAGCAAGAGATATCGAGACCATGATTGGAAAAAGTACAGAGACAACCGAACTAGAGGAAACACATGAACTGTGAACCAATAGCTGAGGAGCCCCCATGGTACTGAACTAAGCCCTCTGGATAGATAAGCAAGACAGTTGTTTAGCTTGAACTGTTTAGGGGCCCCCAGGCAGTGGGATTGGGACCTGTTCCTAGTACATGAGCCAGCTTTTTGGAACCTAGTGCCTATGCTGAGACACTTGACTCAGCATTGGTGCAGGGAGGAGGGGCTTGGACCTGCCTCAACTGAATGTACCAGGCTCTGCTGACTCCCCAGGGGAGGAGACCTTGCCTTGGAGGAGGTGGGAATTGGGGGTGGGTTGGAGGAGAGGCTCGAGATGGGAGGAGGGAGGATCCAGGAGAATCCATGGTTGATATGTAAAATGAACAGAAAATCTCTTAATAAAAAAATTCTATAATAAAAAAAGAAGAAATCAGTCAATAACAGTTCATGTTCCTGTCCTTTGTTTCCCTTGCCAGAGGTGAATCTTGCTGTCCCCGAGCATGAGCAGGCTGTGTGTCTCCCTGAAGCCTCTCTCGTTACTAGTGAAGTCACAGAAACATTTAAATTTTCCTCTCTGCCTGACACTCCCTCCTCTAATTGTGATAACTAAACCATGTGGCACAGAGACTAACTCTCTTGTTCTCCACACCAACGTATTCTTTTGTACTCTAAAATCCAAAGTAACAACTAAAAAGGCACCAAGAGAGCCTACTGCAGCTGTCATGGTGTTTAAACCCACTAGCGAGTATCTACGGATTATTGGGCACACTGCTCAGCTTCCCATTAGCTCTTCCCTTCCCGTAAAATGAAGTTAATAACAGTAGCTGCTTTCATATCACTCAGTAAACATTAAATGAATCCACATGTGAAAAGCACTTGAGACAGGAACCCGCACACAGGAATCACCATTGACGAGTTCCTTTCATTTGGTCTCAAAATTAAATGCATGAGATTCATAGTTTGCTTCTGGACATTTAAAGGCAGATGATCTGCACCATGATTTCCTCTGAGAAAACAGAGTCCTGGCATAGGTACTCAAGCCAGGCAGAGAAGCAGTAGTGTCTGAATTTAGCTGCATGACATTGAAAATTGTCTTTTTCCCAGGTGAGCCTCACCTGCATCCTGGACAGTTGTAACAACATGTCCCAGAGCTGCCGTGAGAGTGAAGTGGCCATATTGGACATACAGCTTCAGACATACAAAAAACAATACGCATTCTCAATCCCAGAATACTGCCTTGCCTTTTCATAGACTCTCACAGCACAGGTTGACCTCTAACTTGCTATGTAGCTGAGGATTGCCTTGAACTTCTGATCCTCCTGCCTCAGCCTCCTGAGTGGTGGGGTTACAGGTCTGTGTCACCATGGCAGTTTTGCATGGTGCCTGGGAACTGAACCAAGAGTCTCATGAATGCTAAGCATGTACTCTCCAAATTGAGCTGCAGCCCCAAACCCTGACTCACTTTTTCTAACAGGAAGCCATACTCCTGTTCTGCTGATCCAAGCCACACTATCCAGCAGGTTTTAAAAAAAAATCCTCAGTCCCAATTCTATATGCTTTGCCTTCTGGCCCCATGATTCCACAACAAAACTGTCCTCTCCCAAGTTGGTTCCCTTTGTCAAGACCCTATTTATTATTCAGAACTATCTTCTAAATATGACTCTAATTATTGAAACCATAAAGACGTTCCCAGTGATTATGGACTTTATAGGTTACTCTTTGTGGTTTTGTTAATATTAAAGGCTTTCCTTGAGCAAGATCAACAGTAAATCAGCAATGAGATGGGCACATTGGAAACTGAAGCAAGCGTTGATAAAAGTGGGAAACATGGCATCTCAAAAACAACTCAATCACTCAAAGTAAGTGGCTAAGTAGCCTGTGTGTATAGGATTTTCTGTCAGAGAAAAAATACATAACGTCAACAGCACATTATTTCCAATCCTATCAAGTTTTCCTTTGGTAAAACAGTGACAGAAACTTACAGATCTACTTAGAAAATAGTAGAGCTCGAAGTACCTTCGGGATCACCACTTCAACGTCACACATTTGCATGAATAAACTTAAAAGTGACTTATTCATGGCCACAAAGGGAAGGAATGATAGCTATGTCTAGAGCCTGGTCCCAACTTCTGTTCTGTTTGACACAGGTTTTACTATGGAGTCCAACCTGGCCTTGAACTCACAACCTTCCTGCCTTTGCTTTTCTACTGTTGATATGATAGGCAGTCCCACTCCAGGCCCATAATTTGTTTTATCATTCTTTCCGCTGCATTATGTCTTATTCCTTCTGGAACTCAAACTCTGCCCTACAATGAGTGTTCTAAGTAGCCCATACTTTTCTCATTCTATTACTCAAACCCAGATTGTTCACTTTAAAGGAAAAGAAATCACAACTGTATTTCACACCAAAGCCAAAATGCACCAAACATTTAACCTTAGAGAAAAGGATGCTCAAAATGTGCCAACCATCCCCCCCAATCAACCATTCTGAATGCATTTGGGGCTTGTGATCTAATGTTCCAGGTAAATGTCATCAGCCACCTTGAAGCAGGTCATTTCCTGCTGATCAACAGCCCTTAACAAGGATATGGGCAGTCGGCATTTCCACCTGGTCAGTAACTGCTGGAAATGCCCTAGCTCCACATCCCTAATTGCTTAAACAAATGGTTTCCATGGGTGATTAAGCACTCGAGTGAGCCCGGTGCCTGCTGATAACAAAAATGTATCCACACAGTTCCAGGAACATGGAATGAGAGAACAGTGGTAGTCCTGAAGAAGGGTGTGAAGGTCACATCATTCCGAGAGCAGGAGGGAACTAAAGAGTGTGGGCAAATGTGACAGATGGGTCTGGCAGGAACACTCCAGTGTTAATGGGATTTTAAGTCTCGGTTGTAATTATGTTGAGAAGCTTTTGATAAAGGGAGGCCTAAATGGGAGCTGAGGAGCATTGAGTTGAGAAATGGTCTCATAGTGTCATGCTATATACCTGCTTCAGCATCTTTCTGTTGCACATGCATTAACACCCAGGCACTTGAGCACTGTTTTCCTGCCTTGAGTTCAGGAGACACCAAGAAAGGCTATCTCAAAGATAAAATGAGAACCAAACTGACTAATAAATGAATACTTCAGAGGTGGCTGTGGTAAACTTCATTCCTCGTGCTCACTGTTCTTAAGCACATCTGCAACCCTGCCCTGAAACTTAAAGAAGACTCCCCATCATTTGAATAAGAAGATCCCTTTCACTTTAGCTAGAGAGAAACCAGCTTTGAAGAAGAATCTCAGTGACGATATCTATTTCTTTCTTTTGATTTGTCTTCATGGTTGATTGTTTAAATCCAATGACCTCTCATTCATTCTTTAAAATAATGTGTGATTTCCTCCTATTTAGATTATAGTTATAATGAGATGAGGAGCTTAGGACATATACAATCTTGTCATTTTTCAATACAGTCTAGTGGTGAGTAGGGAAATTACCACTGCTGCCAAAGATCTAGAACTCCTGTATCCACCTGGAAACACAGCCAATGCTAATGCAGAAGTGATGCCCAAGGAAAGCTTGCTCCCCTATATCTCCTACTACAGTGGATCTCCACCTTCCTAATGCTGCAACCTTTTAATACATGATGTCATGGTAACCCCCATCAATATTATTTTCATTTTTACTTCATAATTGTAATTTCGCTACTCTTATGAATCATAATGTAAATATTTTTGGAGATAGAGGTTCCATAGAGGGATTGAGACTCACAGGTTGGGAACCTCTGTCCTACTATATACTACAGAATGATTATCATTATAGCTATGACAAGGCATGAGTGGGTGACCCTTGGATGTGAACTTGAATAGTTACCTTCTTATTTCTATGGTGCTGAGTAGGATCATGAGGTAGGAGAGAGTCCTAAGATTCGTTATGCAAGAAGTTTTTCTCTCCACTGCTCAACTTGTCAGACACATCGGAGCTAAGGGGAAGTCTCTCTGAAGTCATCTATGGTCACTAAGTAGAAATAAAATTATGGTTGTGGGCCATGAAAACTGATTTCAAGAGCAAAAATAAGCCATATTTGTGACTATGATGAAGGGTGATACAGGGTGAAGCCAAGCAGTCATTTTTTTTCTCCTGTTCCCTTCTCATTTAACTGTGTCCCTGTGGTGAGGTATTCGCTGCCATTAATGTCTAAGTCTCCATTTGAAGGCAACTTCTGAACAAGTTCACAAAGTAAGGGTGCCATGTCTTCTGGCTCCTCCCTCTCTGCCTTTAGCACCCAGATACCAACTTGAGTTCCTTGCCTGTTTTCATTACCTCTAGAAGAGCCTGAGGCATTTCCAGCATTACTTCTCACTTCTTCATCCTCTCCTGTCTTAGTTAGGGTGACTATTGTGATGATGAAATACCAGGACCAAAAACAGATTGGGAAGGAAAGGGTTTATTTGCCTTCCACTTCCATATCCATAGTCCATCACTCAAGGAAGCCAGAAAAGGATGGGAACCTGGAGACAGGAGCTGATGCAGAAGCCATGGAGAAATGCTGGTTACTGGCTTGCTACCCATGGCTTGCTCAAGCTGTTTTCTTATAGAAGCCAGGACCACCTGCCAAGGGATGGCCCCACCCACAATAGGGTAGGGCTCTCCCAAATCACTAATTAAAAAAATTAGTCTACAGACTTGCCTCCAGCCTGATCTTATGTTGGCATTTTCTTAATTGAGGCTTTCTCCTCTTACTGATCTAGCCTGTGTCAAACTGACATAAAACTAACCAGCACAATTGACCCCTTGTCAGTTTGACATGTTTTAAGATATAACATTTTACCATGATTGGAAAAAGAACAGGGACAAATAGCCAAACTAGTGGAAACACATGAATTATGAACCAATAGCTGAGGAGCCCCCATGGAACTGGATCAGGCCCTCTGGATAAGTGAGACAGTCAATTAGCTTGAACTATTTAGGAGGCTCCCAGGCAGTAGAACCAGGACCTGTCCTTAGTACATGAGCTGGCTTTTTGGAGCCTGGGGCCTATGCTGGGACACTTTGCTCAGCCTAGGTGAAGGGAGGAGGGGACAGGACCTGCCTCAGCTGAATCTACCAGGCTGAGCTGAATCCCCAGGGGAGTCCTTGCCTTAGAGGAGGTGGGAATGGGGGGTGGATTGGGGGGAGGGGGGACAGGAGGAGGGAGGACAGGGGATTCCGTGGCTGATATGTAAAATTAAATGAATTATAAAATTATATATATAATATATGTATAAAGATATAACTTTTTTGGTTCATTCCCAAGATCTCAGATTGATAAATATCACAAACATAAAACATATTACAAACTTAAATGCCCCACAGTCTTTACCAATCCCAACACTTTGCAAACCCAGTCTCTGTAAAAATTCAGTCTCTTTTAAAATCCAAAATCTCTTTAAAATTCAGTCTCTCAACTATAGGCTCCTATAAAATCAACAATAAGTTAAATACTTCCTTACTTCAAGACAGAAGAACCAGGCCAGTCATAATCTGAACAAAGCAAAACCACACTCCAACAGTGTAAATAACCCAATGTTCAATAGCTAGGACTTACTCGTGAATACTCTGGGCTCCTCCAGGGGATGTGGATCACTTCTCCAGCTCTTTCCTCTGTAGCACATGCAGCTTGTCTTCTAAGCTGGGGTCATCCCCATTCCACTGATGCTGCTGTTCTTGGCAGTAATCCCATGGTAGCAGCATTTCCAAAAAGCTGGGGTCTTCTACTGCAACTGGGCTGCACTGGTGAAAGTCAGTAGCCTCTCCTGGGCTCTCTTCATGGTTCAAAGTCTCAGTTGCTCTCCATGACCCCTTCCATCCTGGGGCTTCCATTGCTACTCCAGCTGTACCCTCCCCAATGGCCTCTCCTGGCCTCTCACGGTGCCAAGCCTCAGCTGTTCTCCATGAACCCTTCATGCCTTCAAAACCAGTATCACCTGGGAGACTCTTACACTTGACAAAGTTTGGCTGCCAGCACAAGGTGCAACCTTGGTCACCTATGAACAGAGCTTGCATGTGATGACTCTGAAGAAACACTTCTCAGAAGATTTCACCTCAATGATGCTGGCCTCTTCTTTATCACAGCTAATGATTCTACAGTCCCAGCTGACCAGCATCCACTGTCGCAGCAAAACAAAGGTTTGATTTCAGCGGTTCTGGATTCTTGTTAATCACAGCTGATGCTTCCATTCCAGCTGATCCGCTATCACAGATTCTTCACACAAATGGCCAGGTCGAGTCTTTCCTTCCCTCTGAAACTTCACAAGCCACGCCTCCATCATCTGCACTGCTCTCAATTCTTATCTTCTAAGTTCCCAGAGAGGAGCCCACTTGATGGCTTTCCTAGGAGTTCCAAAGTTCTTCCACAATCCTCCCAAATGCAACATGGTCAGGCCTGTCACTGCAATACCCCACTATCCTGGTACCAATTTGTCTTAGTTTGGGTTACTATTACCCTCCATGGCAAAAAGCAAATTGGAGGAAAGAGTTTATTTGGCTTATACTCACACATCCATAGTCCATCAGTGAAGGCAGTCCATCACTCAAACAAGCTGAGAACCTGGAGGCAGGAGCTGATACCGAGGCCATAGAGAGGTGCTGCTTACTGGCTTGCTCCCCATGGTTTGCTCAGCCTGCTTCCTTATAGAACTTAGGACTACCAACCCAGGGATGACCCTCCCCACAATGGGCTGGGCCCTCCCACATCAATCACCAATTAAGAAAATGCCCTACAGGTTTGCCTCCAGCCCAATTTGTGGAGGCATTTTCCCAACTGGGGTTCCCTCCTCTAAGTGGATTCTAGCCTCTGTCGAACTGACACAGACTCAGTCAGCACATCCCCTCAACTGCCTCCTGTGGGACCATGCTCAGGATCTCACAGTCTTGGTCTCTGTTGCTTTCTCAATGGTCAGCTAATCCCCTGTCTAATATATTTGCAAGCAATGAGCCATGAACAATATCCCAGTCTTAAAGGAAGGGGATGAATGGTGGGACCGGAGAAAAGGTGTTGGACAAACTGGGCATTGAATCTTTTGAAGCTGTAGGCACAACCTGTTACCTATGCTTCAGCGCAGCCCATCTTCACACATGGGTTCACATGTAAGAAGTCCTTGTAGTGAAGTGTGGGGGCTCATTTTGTTTCATACTGTTATACGCTTATTGAGAGCCTTTCTTCCTGGAGTTTAAATTGCTCCGTAGCACACTGGTTCTCTCAACATTTTGAGAAGGAAATATTGAGTGTTCAGAACTTTATGCATGTTTTGAAAATTCAAGCTAGGATCAGACACTTATTAGTCCTGTGGTATCTATTATGTCCCTAATAGCAAAGAACAAGGTAGATAAGAAAAGGGAAAGGTTTATACATATGTACA
Source organism: Peromyscus maniculatus bairdii (assembly GCF_049852395.1). NCBI lineage: Eukaryota > Metazoa > Chordata > Mammalia > Rodentia > Cricetidae > Peromyscus > Peromyscus maniculatus. The sequence continues at coordinate 41,733,393 of NC_134868.1, forward strand.
AATGCATATATATATATATATATATATATATATATATATAAATGTTGTTAGCTCCAACTTCCTGCTCTGGTACTGGTTGGAAATCTTTTGGATTTTCAAGCCAGCTGAGAGCTTCAGAAGGTACAATGTCACCTGAACTTGAGTTATGGAACACCACTCAACCCTGAAGTTCCATATGATACATTCAATGAAGTGTGACTATGGATCTGCTACTATCAGTCCCTGTTTTCCACATGTTTCTGCTTATAATTTTGCATTTCCACAACTACTTCATAGAACGACCATTTTGGAAAATTCTGAGGTTACCTAAGAAAAGGGATTTTACCTCAACCATGAGAGTCTTAGACTTAATTTGCTAGTGGATTAACTGATGCTCTGGCTGCCAACACACTTGTAAGCAAGACATCAGATTTATGGTTTTGTGTTCTTCCCTTCTCAGAATGAATTAAGAAAGAGTATATCCAATAACATGTTGAAGTAGAACAAAATTAAGTCATAATCAATGGTAATAAGATCATTTTCAAAAAGCTGGTTTTTCTTTCAAAACCTAGAATGCTACATTATAATTTTTGTTTTTGTTGGTGTTGATCTAAATTCTTCTAGTCTTGCAGATTTAGTAAGAAAATGTTCCAAAATAGTAAGAGTTGCAATTGATCCTCTAGTTATTTATCACTATATACACTTTAAATCAATAAATAAATACCAGGCACACAACTATAATTCAAACACTTAGAAGGTTGAGACAGTAAGATCATGGATTTAAAGCCATGCTAGATATCTAGTCTCAAAACAAAATTGATCAATTAGTTGTTACCTTTTATGGTTCCCCTGTAGTTGGACCAAAATGGGTCTTCTTACCTAGGTCTCATACTCTACATGGAACTGGAGCTTCTGTGATCTCATCTGAGCTGTACAAATAAGACAGCCCCTCTGAGGCCATGGTGATATCTGGGCCCAGGCTGCTGCCAGGTGCCATGCCTGGGTCCATGATCCTGCTGCAGCTGGGGTCTGTGTTGATGTCTATGGCCCGTATTACTACCAGGGGCCATATGAACCTTGCTTGTTAAAATCTAAGGGCCCCAGTTGGAGCTCCAGGAGTCCAATTGGTGAGAAAGAGGAGGGTTTGTATGAGCGAGAATTGTTGAGACCAAGGTTGGAAAAAGCACAGGGACAAATAGCCAAACGAATGGAGACACATGAACTATGAACCAAAGGCTGAGGGGCCCCCAACTGGATCAGGCCCTCCAAATAAATAAAACAGTTGATTAGCTTGATCTGCTTGGGAGGCATCCAGACAGTGGGACTGGGTCCTGTCCTCAGTGCATGAACTGGCAGTTTGGAACCTGGGGCTTATACAGGGACACTTGGTTCAGCCTGGGAGGAGGGGACTGGACCTGCCTGGACTGAATCTACCAGGTTGCACTCAATCCTCGGGGGAGTCTTTGCCCTGGAGGAGATGGGAATGGGGGATGGGCTGGGGGGAAGGCGGGGGTGGGGGGGTGGGAAGGGGGAGAACAAGGGAATCCGTGGCTGATATGTAAAATTAAATTTAATAAATAAATTTAAAAAATGAAAAAAAAAAATCTGAGGGCCACAATGACCTGGCCCAGCCCTTTGCTGGCCCTAGGAGATGTGGCCCTGTCCCTTGCTGACTGATGCAATGAGAGAGCTGGCCCTGATGACCCTGGCCCTGGGAGATCTGACCCCACCCCTCATCACATTGGGGTCACAGGAGAGCTGACCCCATTGGCATGGACACAGAATAACTGGCTCTGCCCCTTGCCTGAGGGAGGCAGTGTTGTTGATATTTTTTACTCTTTGGCTCTCTTTGGGGGCCCACCACCCAGCTCCCCAATAAATCACACTTGGAGGCTTAATCTTACTTATAAATGCCCATCCTTAGCTTGGCTTGTTTCTTGCCAGCTTTCTTTAACTTAAATTAGCCCCGTCTATTTTTTGTCTCTGGGCTTTTCTTATTCTCTTAACTGTAAGTCTTACTCTTACTCTGTGGCTGGCTATGTAGCTGGGTGACAGGCCCCTGGAGTCCTCCTCCTTCTCTGGCTACTTCTCTCCACTCCTCCCAGATTTCTCCTTCTGTGTATTCTCTCTGCCTGCTGGCCCTCCTTTCTCCTGCTTTGCTATTGACCATTCAGCTCTTTATTAGCCCATCAGGTGTTTTGGACAGGCACAGTATCACAGCTTCACAGAGTTAAACAAATGCAGCATAAACAAAAGTAACACAGCTTCAAATAATATTCCCCAACAGGGCAGTCCCAGCAGAGGCCTGGACTGACCACTCAAATACCACCCAGATCCACATCCAGTGCTTTGAGTTGACCAACCCCAACATCTACCCCATCTATGGTCTGCTGGAAATCGTGAAGGAACTGGTCCTGTGGAACCAGAGCTGCAGGATCTCCATGACTTGGGACAACAGCAGGATACCTGAGATGAGTTTTAGTGAGGGTTCAGTATTGATAGTGTACCAAAAGCCAGGGGCCTTGAACCAGACCAACCACTCATTACAGTGAACAATTCCAAGTAAAGCTGTTTGGACAAAAGGGTAAACTACATGACACACTGCAGCTCCCAATGTCACTAAGAAGAATGAAGAGGTGAGAGGAAGATGGAGGATCAAAGTGGTTTTTAATGAATATTTCTTTTATTTGTTTTCCTTTGTGGGGGAATGCTGCAAGAGTGAAAGGTTGATATTGAGGGACTGGGAAATGAGTGGAATTGGGGGTACATAATGTTAAATTCCCAAAAAATTGATTAAATAACTATGTTTAAAAAAAAAAACATAGTCACTCTGTGGCTGAGGGCTGTAACACGAATTACTAAATGGTCTTATTAATAAAAAAAAAAAATCCTGAGCCAGATACTGGGGTAAAAGCTGAAAGATCAGAGAAGCAGAACAAGCCAGCCACAAGTTCTTACCACTAGGAAATCCTCAGCCTCAAGAGAGAGCTGCTTCCTGTATACTCATGCCTATATACCTTTCTGTGCCCTGCCATCTTACTTCCTCTTTCTGCCCAGCTACATCACTTCCTTTTTCTGCCCAGCTCTATCACTTCCTGTCTGTCTGTACAGACCTTCAGACCTCTATGGTTAACTAGTGCTGGGATTAAAGGCGTGTGCCACCACACCTGTCTCTGTTCCCAGTGTGGCCTTGAACTCACAGAGATCCTGATGATTCTCTGATTCTCTGACTCCCAAGGCTAGGATTAAAGGCGTGTGCTACCCCTGCCTGACCTCTATGTTTAATATAGTGGCTGGCTTTTTCCTCTGATCCCCAGACAAGCTTTATTTGTTAAAGCACAAATAAAATATCACCACAGAGGGCTGATGCTGGTTAAAGACTGGGAACAGGCAGGGGTTTAAACTAGTGTGCTCACTGGTGGACTTCATGGGGATTTGGCTTCTTGTAGCTAGTAAGGCTCCTTGGAAGCTGGGTTTTAAGAGTCAGAGTCAAAAAAACCAAACATTTCAAGAGGCTGGGGGGCCCAAATTATAAAGCCTTTTGCATCAGACATTATCATCTATGATACATTTTGCTTGCCAGAAGTGAACCATTCAGATTCAAGCGGAGAGGATAACATTAGGTAATAGTCAGAGGCTTGGTTCACTGGAAAGTCATCCTTAGAGACCAGCAACAACAGACCGGTCACTAGTGAGTCATATGCCTCGCATGTGCAAATGCATTTCCCTCTCTGAAGGCGTCTAAGTCTGGTCTCATTGTGCCATAAAGTTTCAGTTGTGAAGTCTTGTATCCTGTCATTAAATCAGGTCAGGGTACTGAGAGGCTCCAAAGGTGTAGTTCCCCAGATGCAATTCTTCATTTGGTATTCATCTTCAACTCCTCAGCTATCTCTGCATAACACGCTACTCCAAGTCCAGTGACTTACAACAGGCATGGTATCTTATGAATCTGGAGCTTGCTTGTGGCAAGGCAGCTACTGAAGTAACTGTGCCGGGTGTATTACTTTCAAGATGCCATCTTCCACTTATGAAGCTGGTGTCTTGGTGCAACCTGTTCTGTGTTAGAATATTATGTTAAGGTGTGTTACTTTTGTTTATGTTGCACTGGTTTAAATCTGTGAGGCTGTGTTACTGTGCCTGTCTAAAACACCTGATGGGCTATTAAGGAACTGAACAGCCAATAGCAAGTAAAGAGAAAGGATAGGTGGGACTGGCAGGCAGAGAGAATATATAGAAGGAGAAATCTGGAAGGAAAAGAGGAGACAGAAAAGGAGGAAGATTCCAGGGGCCAGTCACCCAGCTACACAGCCAGTCATGGAGTAAGAGTAAGATTTACAGAAGTTAGAGAATGGGAAAAGCCCAGAGGCAAAAGGTAGATAAGTTAAGGAAAGCTGGCAAGAAACAAGCCAAGGTAAGGTCAAACATTTATAAGTAAGAATAAACCTCTGTGTGTGATTTATTTGGGAACTGGGTGGTGGGCCCCCCAAAAAGAGCAAAAACAAATAACACTGTTCTCTATATACCTACCTACCTACCTACCTACCATCTATATACTTATTATCTGTCTAGCCTCTATCTATCATCTATCTATCGATTTCCCACCTGCCCCTCCATAACATGGAGGGACAAAACTTTTACATATCTTCATATGACATCAGCTTTTGATTGCAGGGTACTTTTGGTATATATGATCTTACTTGATCACTGTCTTTCCCAAAAGATGTTGTAGAAAGTCTCAGAATATTTCTTTTACCATTACTCAAATGAGAAATGCTCAGATTCAAAGGAAAGAAAACAGATTCCTCTATGTCAGTGTTTCACAACCTGTGGGTCACGACCACTTTGGGGTTGAACAATGCTTTTACAGGGGTCATATATTAGATATCCTGCATATCAGATATTTACATTATGATTCATAACAGTAGCAAAATTATAGCTGTGAAGTAGCAACGGAAATAATTTTGTGGTGGGGAGAGGGGGAGGTCACCACAACATGAGGAAACGTATTGAACTGTATTTAGGAAGGTTGAGAACCATGACTCTACATGAAGGCAAGGAATGCATGAAGAAAATGATTTGAAGGTAGCCATTCTAGAGACAAGCTGGCAAAACTCTATCATCCACCCAAAGCCCAGAACTCTCCTAGGAATTTGTTTTTGTCTGCCAAAGCTCATCTTAATGCGGCTTGCCTTGATCCCCCTAGAACATTTAGGTGTCCCTTCTGATTGTGCCTATAATAGACACATCTGCCATGTCCATTCCCACTCCATTTCCTAATGTGCCTTAATGATGTGTGTCCTTGACTAGTTGCTGCAGTGAGCATCTGTCTCGCTCACCTTTGCATCTATAATACTCAGAATGATACACTGCCCATGGTGGTGGACCTTCAGTGAATGCCTTATGGATGGGAAGTTGAAGCTGACTGTGTCCACAACTAACTTGGAGCAATCCTTTGGTTTCTGAGGTGGGACAGAATCCTTGGTCTTTGTGTTACCTTTCTATGCCCCCCTCCCAAGTATAGAAGAGCAACATTTTCTGTTTGTTTTTGTTGTTGTTGTTTGGCTCTTGGGGAGGGGGGGCTGCCACCCAGTTCCCAAATAAAGCACACACAGAGGCTTATTCTTAATTATGAATGCCCGACCTCAGTTTGGCTTGTTGCTAGCCAGCTTTCTTGAACTTAAATTATCCTGTCTACCTTTTACCTCAAGGCTTTTCCTGTTCTCTTACTTCTGTAAATCTTACTCTTACTCTATGACTGGCTGGGTGCCTGGGTGCCTGGGTGCCTGGACCCTGGAGTCCACCTCCTTCTCTGGCTGCTCCTCCTTCTCTCTTTTTTCTCCTCTCTCCTCCCAGATTTCTCCTTCTATCTATTCTCTCTGCCTGCCAGCCCTGCCTATCTCTCTCTCCTGCTTTGCTATTGACTGTTCAGTTCTTTATTAGACCAGTCAGGTATTTTAGACAGGCACAGTAACACAGGGTCATAAACAAATGCAACACAAACAAAAATAACACACCTTGAAATAATAGTCTACAATTTTCTCATTAAGAATGTCCTGAACTCACTTGTTCTGCTTTAGCTCCTGAGAAGTAGAGGAGTGAACATCAGGCACAAGACCAAAGGGGAGGAGCCTCAGTGGCTTCTGGAAATTAATCTACCATGATGCACCAGCCAGGAGATGACTTAATAAGGAATGTGATCTTCGATTTGCTGAGCATAGCTCTGCAAGGAGCCACAAGTGGGGTTTGTGACAGGGCCACTCTTCCCAGAGGATTCCAGCTGCTACTGCTGCTGTTGGGAAGGATTGATGACACAGAAAGGGAATTGAACACAGTCCTCTTATAATACAGAGGGCTAGGATTGTCAGGCTAATTGGCAAGGGAGGCATGTGCGTGTGCATACCATACATAATGATGCACATAGATTATACAAGTAGCATCATGGAAGGGTAGACTCTTTAAGGGTAAAGCAAAAGCCAGAAGGACAAAGGCAACAGGCAATCTAATCCACTTAATGGGGCAAGAAGCTCAGAGTGGAGCCACAAATGCATCATTTGATAATGGTAATGAAAAAGACAGCAATCTATATGTACAAATAGCATTAAGGTAGATTTGGTTTAGAGGCCAAACCAAGTTGATGTGAAATTTACGAGACTGACTGTCTCTCAGATATGCTTGGTGAGGGGGTGGAATGCATTCAATTCCGTTTATTTTCCTTTGGAGAACACTGGAAATTAGATTCTGTCTCCAAGGTGGGCTTTCCTAATATGTGGGACTTCCATGTGTTTTTTTTTTTTAATAGCCATTAATCATTTGTTTCCCAAGATTGTATTGGTGATGAGTCTGCCAATTTTATGAGTGAAGCCTATTTAAGGATGCTTTAGAGTATTGTATTTCCTATCCGGTGTTTGTGGCTCTTGCAGGGACACACACACCCACACACACACGTGTGTGTGTGTGTGTGTGTGTGTGTGTGTGTGTGTGTGTGTGTGTGGGTGTGTGTGTGTGTGAGAGAGAGGGGGGGAGGGAGGGAGGGAGAGAGAGATATGCAGGTGACTTCAGCTGTAGTTTGTACTAGGACACACATCTGAATCCTGACTTAGCAGCTGGTCCAAGAAAATATTTATATTCGAAATGTTTCTTGATGATGTGGAGTGTGTGCTTCACAACTGCAAATCCCATTATAATATTCCTGTGCAAAATGCTATTGGCAAGGGGCTTCCCTCTCGAACAAGGTTCTCAGACATTCTCCATGGTAATGACAGCCCACTGCATTACACATATGCAGGGTGCATTAAGCTTTTTCTGCTTATGATGCCTCGGTTGATATCAGGTGGCAGGCACAAAGGGTAATGAAGTCTGCTTTCAACACAACTGTGCGCTGATTGACCTTCGCTTCCCACCGCACCTGGGCTGAAAGGAGACCTGATCTATAGTGCAGTGCAGAGCACGTGCAAATCAGATGCCTTGGCAGAAGCTGTGAGCTGGTCCCAGCTGCATGAAATGGGAGGATTTACTCCATCCCTGTTCCTAACTCAAGAAAAGGGAAAGCAGGTGGAGGGACAAAAGAGGGAGTTGGAGTGAGCATGTGTAAAGTACGAAATGCATGTATGAAAATGTCATCATGACGTGAGTAGCATCCAGTCATCCTTGCTCCACATCTAGTATCCTCCTATAGGCTACCTAGAAAACAGGACCCCAAGAAAGACACGGGGATCACCCAATGACGGAGAAATGGATGAGATCTACATGAACAACCTGGACATGAGTGGGAGTAATGAAGGGTGGGGGTCGAGGAAAGAGAGCTTGGGGGAGCAGGAGATCCCAGCTGGATCAAGAACAGAGAGGGAGAATAAGGAATAGGAGACCATGGTAAATGAAGACCACATGAGAATAGGAAGAAGCAAAGTGCTAGAGAGGCCCACAGAAATCCACAAAGATACCCCCACAATAGACTGCTGGCAATGGTCGAGAGACAACCCGAACTGACCTACTCTGGTGATGGGATAGCCAAACACCCTAATTGTCGTGCTAGAAACCCCATCCAACGACTGAGTGATCTGGATGCAGAGATCCACAGCTAGGCCCCGGGTGGAGCTCTGGGAGTCTAATTATCGAGAAAGAGGAGGGTTTATATGAGCGAGAATTGTTGAAACCAAGGTTGAATAAAGCACAGGGACAAATAGCCAAACGAATGGAAGCACATGAACTATGAACCAATAACTGAGGGGCTCCCAACTGGATCAGGTCCTCTGAATGGGTGAGACAGTTGATTGGCTTGATCTGTTTGGGAGGCATCCAAGCAGTGGGACTGGGTCCTGTGCTCAGTGCATGAGTTGGCTGTTTGAAACCTGGGGCTTATGCAGGGACGCTTGGCTCAATCTGGGAGGAGGGGACTGGACCTGCCTGGACTGAGTCTGCCAGGTTGATCGCAGTCCTCGGGGGAGGTTTTGCCCTGGAGGAGGTGAGAATGGGGGGTGGGCTGGGGGAAGGGGAGAAGGGCGGGAGGGGGGAGAACAAGGGAATCCATGGCTGATATGTAGAACTGAATTGTATTGTAAAATAAAATAAAAAAGAAAAAGAAAAAAAGAAAATGTCATCATGAAACATACTTTCTACGCTAACAAGAATATAATCATAAAAAAGTATATGTGATGATTAACCAAGTTAGAAGTTTGGAGATGTATTTGAGGAAATCGGTCTTTTCTAATGTCTTCCAAAGATCTAAATTGCTTTATGAGAAATCCTGTAATGAGCAGTCAATGACTTACTCCACAAAGCTAAGCATCCCTTCTCCCTCGGCAATTCTTCCCTTCCCACCATTTTCATACAACCCAAAGAACAGGAACCTGATCTTCATTCCAAGTATCACATTGTTGCAGAAACTCATGGCTTCTGAAGAAAAAAAAAAATTCACAAAACTCCTTTAAATATGGATCCTTCTTGTCTCTGTTCCTGGTAACTTCCTCTCAGCACGATTGCCAGAGTAGATATCTCTACAAGGTATCTTCTCACACACTTCTATAAATTCCACACTCCTCAAACATGAGAACTCAGGTCTGGCCAGATGGGAAGCCCGCCCCTTTCTTTATCCCAACCCTGCTCCTTCTCACGCATCTTCTCATGCAACTTACTCACCATATCTTCTTGATGCTGGTCCTTATATCTAGAAATCCCATCTCCATGAGTATTAGAGTAGCAGTCTACCCCAGTGAGACTTCACCTGGACCACATGTTTTTCCTCTAGCATTTTATTTAACTCTAGATCCCTAGTATTGGGAAGGAGGAACAAATGGATCTCCAGGGTTGCTTTGCCAACCAGCCTAGTTAACATGGCTCCCAATTCAGTAAGAGACCCTGACACAAAAAAATAAAGTAGAGAGCAACTAAGGAAGACACCTGCCAGGCATCTCTGGCCTATCATTTGTCCCATGGTCACTAGTTGTGAGGAGCCTGTCCCTATTTGATTATGACTTTTTGAATGCACCTGAGCAGTTAGTCATCAGCACACGACATTTGACATGTTTCTTTTTTATGTTTCTCAGATCACTGAGGCATAAAACACTTAAACTTTCATTTTGGAAACTGCCAGGAAACTGCCAACAACAGGGCTAAATCAATTCCCTCTTTCCAACCAAGCAGAGGCCGCTTGACAACATCAAAACTGATGTGATCGATTTTTAGTAGCTATTAGATACCATAAAGTTCTGTGATCTGGATGTAAGATAGCTAGCTGTTCCTTCTTTTTCTAACTTGAACATTCTCAGCATAAAGAGGAAGGGGGGAAAATGGTGCTGGAAGCAGAGTCTCTTTGCATGGTTTTTGTATTGCTAAAACAAAATACACAAGGCTGCGTACTTTATAAAGACGTTGACTTCATTCAGAGTCTTGAAGTCTAAGTCTGAGGCCAGAGGGCCTCATCCATTTAGCCCTAGGTAAGGGCCCCTTGGTCTGCATCACAACATGGCCGATGGCATCGTGGCAACGGGATATGTGAGAAAGAGGTTGTCTATGGAGTCAAACAGCCAGGGTAAGCAAGAAGGCATCAGTCTTGATCTTATTACTGCATTCTGCTCTCTTACTAACTAAACAGAGTCTTGAAAAACCTGCACTCATTCAACTCAATGGGACAGCTTTCCCATGATCTAATCATTTCCCTCCCAGCTCCACTCAAGCTTCAGCGCTGCTCTACCAAGGTCAGGGTTATAGAGCTTGAACCTTATAGAAGGACAAGCCAACTGTGTAACCATAGCAGGCTGTATAACCTCACTGTGGTGGTTCCATCCAGTTCCATCCAAGTTTGGTGGCCTCCAATTAATAGTGTGAATAGTGTGTTTTCAGAGACGATTAGCTTCAACCCAATACCCTCTACGACTGAGAGCCTCTCCCAGAAGGGCCCCACCCTCTGTTCACATACAGAACTGCACCTGTGGGTTGAGCACTGTGCTGTTATGCACAGTGTTGAACAGTTTAGGCCCGCAGTGGCTACCCCTCTGGCAGCTTGGTGATGGTCACGTGGAACTTCCGAGAGTGATGGGCCCTTCCTTACCCCACCCCTTCTACATGTGGCTTCTTGGGAACTAAGTTGAGATACAAGTTGCTGCCCCCGTTCTCCACTTTGTACTACAATCTATTTCAAGATTTCTAGTATGCCTAAATGGTAGTCCTTTTCGCTTTAAATATCCCTAGAACCCTAATTCTTGGGGTTCAAGTATGCCTCCAGAGTTCAGAGAACATGTAAGATCATGGGCCTTGAAGGATGATGTGGTACTGCTCCAGGATTCCAGTATGTTCCCCTAACACCCTTTAAACATTCACTACTAGCCAGGCAGTGGTGGTGCACGCCTTTAATCCCAGCACTCGGAAGGCAGAGGCAGGCAGATCTCTGTGAGTTCGAGGCTAGCCTGGTCTACAAAGCGAGTTCCAGGAAGGGCGCAAAGCTACACAGAAAAACCCTGTCTCCAAAAACCAAAAAAAATAAAATATAAACATTCACTACCTAGAACAACTTTGTGATTCTAGAGGGTTGAGGGCTTAGCATTCACTCCATCAAAGCCAGGGGCATCGTTCTCTAGTTCCTGGAGCAGCCTCCAGGCTTTGGGTGAAGCTCTCTCAGATCCCCTCTGGCTTGGCCTTGGGGATGAGAATCATTAACTCCTCCCCCTGGAGTACTGCACTGCTCACTCAGCCAAGACTTCCCTTCCTTCTCGGCCCATCTGCTGAAAGAAGAGGCTGAGGAGTGGTGACAGCCATACCACATACACTTCTCTGCCTTCTCTAGGCATTCCTGGAGAAGGGCTGCTGGCCTTGTAAACTGAAGAACATGCAGGATGTGGTGTCTTTAGGGGCTTTCTTCTTCAGCTTTGTATCTTATATACAGTCACAGCACTGGAAAAAGACTGCTTTGCAACTATTTTAAACATCCTTTACTATAGAGATGTAGACTTCTGTGTACCTTGTCACTGTTCCATTATATATGTGTATATATATGTAATTATATATATAATTATATAATATATATTATAGACTACATATTCTAAGTATGTGGCTCTCTGCATATATATAGAATATATGTATTATAATATATATGTGTGTGTATATATATATGTTTTCTAAGTATGTGGCTCCCTGCATTTACATAGAATATATGTATTATAATATATATTTTTTCTAAGTATGTGTGGCTCCCTGCATAGGCTGGAGACCCTTTAGAGGAATACATCCTCCTCCTTTTCTATCTCCATTTCTCAGCACAGCCTGCAGCATCTTGTGGGCATGCAATCAATGTCTGCCATACTCTTTGCTAATCCTCCAACAAAGCTGAAGGAAAACCCCAGCATTGGGAGATGCCAAACTCCTCATTTTTCAGAAGAAATCCAGGCCCAGAAAGATGAGGTCATTTATCCAAGGGCACACAGCTAGCTGGGATTCCATTTCTCATACAAATTCATACACTTAATGGTGCTGCAGAAGCAGAAGCAAGCCAAGCACAATTTGATGACTGGCCTTTGGAGAGTCGAGAGTGGGTAATGGAAAACACTCCACAAATTCCAAAAGTTAATTTTTGCAGATGAAGCACATTTCTCATTCCCTGATCTGGTAGAGTTTGCCAGTGTGCACCGTGACTAATGTTGGCTCAGCCCAGACTTCCTGTTTTCAGGGCAGCATGACAGATTTGTTGGTATAATTTGGCTTTAATTCATTTCAGGCCAATCCTGGAAAGGGGAGGCCATGTCATGTCTCATTGCAACATTAACTCCATTTCTCTGCCTTCACTCCTTCTATTAATAAGCAGGGGCCACTCGATGGGGTAATCTTAATGGCCTGCTGCAGGTGACAGCCAGAAGTATAAATAACCCCTCGTTTGGTCTTTTATTCCTTTCCAGGAAAGCTAATGGTTTTGCTCTCATATCTCTCCAGTGGACCCCAGGCTGATAGACTCATTCTAGGCAGTTCACATGTTTCTTGGTGAAATGGATTTCCAGGGCAGACTGTTAGAGAAGGGGTTGCTTTTGTGGAGATAGCTGATGACCTTAAAGTGGTTCAGGGTTAAGAAAATAGTTCCCCTGGGCCCCGGTGGTGTGTCCTCATTTAACTCCATCTATTTAGAGAACAGGGTGGATGGAATCTTTTTCTCCTGCTTTTCCTAGAGATCGCCTTTTCCGAACTCTAGATTGAAGAGGAAAGCAAGAGAGGCGGGAAGCCAAAGTCTGCAGGTGTACAAGGAGTCCTCCATGGGAAGGTGGCTCCAGAGACATGTGATGGAGAGTGGCCTTCAGAAATAGGCCTAGGGAGGAGACATTGGGTGAGTTGGCATTATCTTTCACTGCCTGGATACCTATGTGGATTGTCACGCTCAGGTGTTGAGAAATTCCTGATCTAAAAAAAACTATCCATGGCCCAAAGCTCTCCTTCATAGAGAAATAGAAGCCATAATTCATCATTCCCTGGTGAGCTTTGTACCCACCAATTACCATAGCAGACCTAGAACATGGGCTGGCAAGACTGTGGTGGCCACATCAGATCCCAGTGAATGACAAAGCAGCACCTGCAGAGACTTGAGGGCAAGGGAGGGTTGTCACCTGAGGGATGAATGCTACTGGGCAGACATCTGTTCATGGCCAAAGACCTCAATGCACTTTTTTTTTTTTAAAGATTTGTTTATTTATTATGTATACAGTGTTCTGCCTGCATGAGTCCCTGCAGGCCAGAAGAGGGCATCAGATCTCATTACAGATGGCTGTGAACCACCATGTGGTTGCTGGGAATTGAAGTCAGGACCTCTGGAAGAGCAGTCAGTGCTCTTAACCACTGAGCCATCTCTCCAGCCCCCTCAATGCACTTTTTAATTGATATTTGAAAATCCACTTATTCACACATTACCTATTCTGGTATTCCACGTGACTTTTGTGTGACTTATGGAATGCTTAGTGAATCATATTGGGACATAATGCCCAAATATATTCTCCATAGACTGTTAAACTGTGTATTTCATACTTAGGAATTGTAAACCATTCTGTCATCTATTTTCCCAAAAGCATATCACACAGAGGTAGAGTCAGAATTTGACCCAGTTGGGATGCAGTGTGAGACTGTGACTGTATATTCCAACTGTTTCATTTCCTTGCCCTTGACTTCGAGGAGTCAGGCGGAAAAAAAGTTTAGAAATAAGAATGAAACAGATGGAGAGGTTTCTGTATTCCCCTTGACTGAAAGAAAAAAAAAAAGCTTTCTATTAAAAAAAAAATGGCCAGGCTGTGGTGGTGCATGTCAAAAAAATCCCAGCAGAGACAGAGGCAGAGGCAGGTGTATCTCTGTGAGTTCAAGGCCAGCCTGATCTACAGAGAGAGTTCAGGCCAGCCAAGGCTATACATAGAAACCCTGTTTCAAAAATAAAACCAAAGCCAAACAAACAAAAACTTGCAATGTTCCAGGACATTTAGAGAGTCCACAAGGTCCTGATGATTTCCCATTACAGTTTGAGAAAGGAAAGGAACAACCAGATTTTCTGGGCTTGAAATCTGGTTTTCACAAAGTCTTTTATAAGAAACTCTGATGCCTTTGTTTAGGACTGGAAAACTAAGAGTCTCTCCTCCTGTTGTGTTTCTCCTCTCCTTATTATAATACTGGACTCACCACTATTACTTCTGAGACAAATTACCTCACACTGCAAAGGGAAATTAGCCTCTTTTCCCATTCATCACAAGATGTGACTGGGAGTCCCCAGTGTTCCAAACAATGCCACTCCCCAATCCCTGGACTTGCATTTCACTCTTAAGCAAATATGGACAGCCAAGAATTATGAGAACTCATAATGAAGCATTCTGGCAAGATTTAATATGTTTCTAGGCGGCCATCAATGCAATAATAGGCCGTGGGTATTTTTATAAATGGACCTTTCCTCTTCAGAGTGGTTTTACTTGCTTTCCATCCAAAGATTCACTTAAGCAAATGCATGGCTGAGGGGGGAACAAAAGAATAATGATTCTTTTTACCTTCTCATTCACCTCAGCATGAAGATGCTTTATGCTAGAGAGGAGAGAGGAGAGAGGAGAGAAAGAGGGAGCATCTAGAGAAGGAAGAGGCTTTGGGTGAGGCAAGGTGGGAACAGAGAGAGGGGATTACAGTTCCTTAAATGTTGGCTACATTCCAAATGCTCCTTGTCACCAGGGTCCTGACGGGAGGAACGTAGGGCCGGTGAGATGGCTCAATATCTACAGTACTTTACACGACCCCTTGTCAAGCCCAATACAGTAGTCCCTGTCTACGGTCCCAGCAAACCCGTGCCTGGAAATGGGAAACAGAGACAGGAGACTCCCAAGAAGGGGAGAGGGAAGCCACGCATTTATTATCTAAGCAACACATTTGTTTTGCGGAAGAAAAAAAAAGTTGGTTTCATTTTAGCTTCTCTCCTGCATCAATTACATTGACGCATGAGCACTGGGAAAGGAAGGGGTCTGAGCTGTTTGACTGACAAGCCAACAAATTACAAACAACTCTTATTGCCATTAAATCTCTCTTCCTTCCTCCAAGCATCCTTTGCCTCAGACCACTATTTTCCATGGCCTGAAGGGAACTCACTCATTCCTTAACAGGCACACCACTTCACTACACAACCGCCATCTCTTGTGAGATTCATCTCATCGTATGAATTCATATAGAAGTCAACCCATAGACCTACACTTTGGGGACAGAAGATTTTACCAGAATTGCCTCTTTGTACTATGTTGATAACAGCTCACCTGTTTTCAACTCAGGTGGGCAAGAAAACAATCCACCGGAAAGTAGGGAAAAAACCAAGACTTAAACCAAGACTAACTGCTGAACTTCCCATGAGGTCTGCCTCGAGTCTATGACAGGGAGTTGGCCCAGAAAGTGAGGAAAGGGCCCACAGGGAAGAATCCGCCAAGCCCCACGCAGGATGGACTTACACAGAGCACTTAGAGACAACAAGACAATCAAAGTGAATGAAAGGAGTGAGGACTGGAGTGATCAGAAGAGGCGGAAGCAGGGGGCCCCAGGGTCCCTGGGAAACAAGCGTCAGACCACCCAGGAAGCAGACAGCTCTGACAGCATCTGTGGGTGAACAGACATGCCCACTGCCTTCCTCTCCAGTATACCGAGGAAGAAAGGCATAAAAGGAAGTAATCGCCAACAGAAGAACTGTGAAACAAAAACACAGGAAGGAAGGAAGGAAGGAAGGAAGGAAGGAAGGAAGGAAGGAAGGAAGGAAGGAAGGAAGGAAGGAAGGAAGGAAGGAAGGAAGGAAGGATGAAATGCATAGAATGCAAAATGCATAGAACGAAGGGGGAAATATGTCTGTGGGCTTTACAAAGGGCTTCCTGAGCTCTTTAAAAAACAACTGTCCATGCATCAGTAGAAGAGATGAGGATACAACATTCCCAGGACAGGAAACAGAATAGGCAAAGGTCAAGCACTGAGAGAGGAGGAAACATTTGATAAAAAGTCAGTGAAGTTAGTCACTGAACATAGGAACAGAAGAGTGCGGAGAAGTGAGGCAGGCAAGCAGGACAGCTGGAACCAAGGAGCCCTTGTGAGTCATAGCGTAGACGTAGGTCCATGTCCACAGGACACTGAGAAGCCATGCTCGGCAGTGGAGTGATGCAGTCAGATTGAAGTTTCAATAAAGCTGAGTTGTTAGGTAACAGCGTGGTGGGCACAAGTGACAGAAGAGACTGACAAAGTCACCAAGGACAAGGTTGTGTGAGAAAAAGATCTAGGAGAATATTCTAGGAAGGAAGAGAGGAAGGGAGGGAGAAAGGGAGGGAAGGGGAAAAGGGAGAGAAGAAGGAAGGAAGGAAGGAAGGAAGGAAGGAAGGAAGGAAGGAAGGAAGGAAGGAAGGAAGGAAGGAAGGAAGGAAGGAAGGGAGGGGAGGGACAGAGAGAAGTTATAGAAGAAAGGAGGAAGGGGAGAGTTTAGCAACTAACATGCAGTAAAGCATACCGACACTTATCTTCAAAGTATCCCTCCCTCTTCAACTAACTTCCTTTTTGGTGACCAACAAGGCTGAAAGTTTCTTTTTTTAATCTCATTATTTGTTTCACATGGGTCATTTATATTAGTTATTCTCACATTTGCATGTCTATATTTAAGAATCCCCTGTACCATTTTAAGAGGAAGGTTCTTATCTATGCCCAGGTCTGGAGTAGAGCCCACAATGTTCTATTTCTAATATGTTCTCTGGTGGTTCCCTCCGTACTGGTGAGTAAATCACAGTTCAAATAACAAGGCCATGTACCGTTCTAGAGCCAAACAGACAATTAAAAGAGTTTGAAATATACAGCTGGCCCAAAGGTATGGAAATGTACCCATAAGTATTAGAGGTAGAAGTCAGAGAACCACAAGCCCAATGCCATCCTGGGCAACTTAGTGAGATGGTGTCTCACAATAAGATCAAGAGGGGCTTGAGTTAAAGCTCAGTAGTAGAGCCCTTGACTGGCATGTGTAGGCCGTGTAGGCCCTATGTTCAAACCCTAGCATCACCAAACAAAACCTCATCACCCAAAAAAAACCTCTATCATTTTGCTGTCCATTTTCATAGTACATGGGTGTGACATGTTTTCCACCAAGTGAATTTAGGAGATGTTTAACTCTAAATGCAACCTCTAATCATCCCTCCAGAAGCCTGGAGCCCTTCTGACTGTGACCCTACACCACAGTGACACCTGCTGGTCAACTGATGAGTTACATATAAAACCTAAGCTATAGGAAAAACAGGAAAAAAAACTGCCATCAAGTGAGGACGCTTTTTCATACTTCAGAGTGCAGGTTCTGGGTGGGAGCTAGAGGAGTTATGTATAAATTACAAATTTTATTGATATAAAGGGTCATAGCATGTGAATCACCAGAGAGCATGTTAGATATAGAACATTGTGGTCTCTGCCCCAGACCTGGGCATATATAGGAACCTGCCTTTTAAAATGGTACAGGGTATTCTTAAATATAGTCAGGAAAATATGAAAATAACTAATATAAATGACTCATGTGTTGATAATTACAGTGAAACTAAGAATTGGATTCTCACAGAATGCCTTAGCTTATTTTTACCAAATTTGTGGAATAGTTCTGACCTATAATTCCAGTCCAATCATTATTTGACAGAGAGATAAAAATTAAATGCCTCATTATCATGTAATTTAGCAAAGAAACCACCCAAGTCACTTGTCATGAATGAAACCCTGATACTGATGTTGACTGGGGTTTTGTTTGTATTTCAAAGGCAAAAGGAAAATAACACAGATGTATGCTAGAACTCCACTCATCTGTCAGTACAAGCCCAGCATCTTCACAGAACTTGATAGCAATTTTGAATAATGGAAGACTTTCTTCAATTTGAAGGCTATTTACAATGTAACAGCTTCATATATGACACAAATTTTAAATCTAATCTATGTTAACATTTTCCCATCTTTTCTTGAGTAGATAGTCAACAAAACAACAAATCCAACTCACATGTGTAGCACTTTCCAACTTTTTTAGCATAAAAATCATGTTTAAACTGTTTCATCAAAAAAAATGATGAAAGGATGCTTAGCTTGACTGTTAGGGCACTGCCATTCAAACAATGAGATACCACTCATATCCATTAACATGGTTTCTATTAGGAAGAATGTGTGTGTGTGTGTGTGTGTGTGTGTGTGTGTGTGAGAGAGAGAGAGAGAGAGAGAGAGAGAGAGAGAGAGAGAGAGAGAGAACAAGTGTTTGTTAAAAATGGAAAGAAATTGGAGACTTTATTTTTTGCAGATGGGAATGTAAATTAGTATCCCCATTGTGAAAACAGTACCATGGTCCATCAGAAAATTAAAAATGGATCCAGCAATTTCAGTGTATGTAATTAATGTATGTATGTAAAAGAAATGAAGCAGGGAATAAAGTAGATACTTCTCCACCAAGTTGTTAACAGCAGTAATATTCACATTAGTCAAAAGAGACAAGCAACCCAAGGAGCCAAGAAAATGTAATATACACATGTGGTGGTATATATTCAAGTTTAAACAAATGAGAATTCTGACCCATGTCATTCAATGGATGGCACTTGTAGACACCATGCTTAGTGAATAAGCCGAACACAAAGGAAAATATTGCGCCTTCTATTTTTATAGGCTATCCAGAGCAGTCGCACTGCAAGGCAGAGCACAGGAGCGTGGTTGCCTAGTACTGAGAGGAGGAGAAAATGCAGTTCACATTCAGAGGTTTACTTTGGGAGGATGAAATTTTCTAGAGGCAGATGGTGGGGGGTTGCATAGTAATATGAAAGTTTTTAATGCTAGTGAACTGTACGCTTAAAATAGTCGATGTACGTTACCTTATTTTTATCACAACAAAAATTAAAAAGTTAAAACACAAAAGAAATGGCCCTGAATCCAGCCCCACTCATGCCGAGGTTGAGTGAGGAACCTAGACATTCACTCTTACAAGATTATATGTGTCCAAGTATCCATGTCTGAATGTGGTTGAAGAACACACAAGAGGGGGCTCAGACTGCATGGAATGACACATCATTTTAGAGAGGCAGAGAACAAAGTCTTCCTCATTGCTAGGCAAAGACAAGATGTCCCTCTTGACCCTATGATGATGAATACAGAGAAGGACTAGAGACTCCGCACGATGCCCATTATTGCCCAGCAAAAAGGAAACACACACACACACACACACACACACACACACACACACACACACACACACACACTTCAGTATCCGTGCATTCGATATGGAAAGTTGAGCTTCCATGCCTACCCGTCAGTAATGAGTGCCATGAAAAGCAAAGTGGGATGCCAAGGTTTATCCCTGAGCGACAGTGACAAAACAGTGTATCCCTTCCTTCCACTGCTGGAGAGGGGTTATAAAGTCAGTTAAAACTAAATAAAGTCCAGAAATGAAGGCATGATTGTCATATGTCCATGCTTCGTTTTAAAACGCCATCCATTATAACAGGAGTCCAGAAGTTCTCGAACTAAATGAGGAAAGAAAGAAGGGGGGGGGAGTCAATGGATGCAACATCAGGACTCTTGGGGTGGGGCAATAATTAAAGTAAATGTGATATTTTTACATTCCTGGTGCTCAAAATAGCACGCTTGAAAGAACTGAAGAAATAGAAAGTTTCAGCGAAGAAACTAGAAAGTTCCAAGAAAGATCTGGAAGATACAAAACAGATCTGAGTGAAAATTATAGAACCAAAAAAAAAATGTATAATATCTAATTCCTTAAAACTCGCTGAAAATCAACAGTGGCAGAGAAGGAGAAAAGAACCCATCAAATAAAAGCTGGGGATGGCGGGGGTGGGGGAGAAATTATCCAAATCACAACAGAGAAAGCAGGATAGAGCAAAGCGCAGAGAGCCCTGCCTGCAGGACAGCAGAAGATCAGCAGTTCTGAAAGGAGAACAATGGGAGAAGCTGGGAATGTACACAAAGAAATAAGCTGAAACCCTCTTAAACTCAGGGAAAGACAAACCAACAGATTCAAGAAGAGGAGACGCACATGAAGACACAGAAAACAGACACGAGAGTCTACCTCAAAATGTACCATAATTAAAACTCTTAAAATTAGGGCTGGAGAGATAGCTCAGTGGTTAAGAGCATCGTGCATTGGATTCTGGTTCACTGTCCAGCACCTAGATCAGGTAGCTCCTAACCACAATAATTTCTTCGAGCATCCTTATGGATACCTATACCCATGTGGTATGCATAGACTCATTCAGGCACATACCCATACACATAAATAAAAAAATCATTTTTAAATTCCGAAGATTAGAGATAAAGAAGGAATATCTTGAAAGCACCGTGGAATATTGATGCCTTACCTACTCAGGAAAAACAGCCCAAAAGAAAACTAGTTGTTCCCCGCCAAAAGTACAACCCAATAGTTTCTAATGTGGTTTTGCACCAAAAGTCTAGACCAATAGTTTCAAAAAAAAAAAAATCACCTTGCCACATATCCCTTTTACCCAATCCCAAATTGCCAAAGCATGTAATTCCCAGCTTGTGGTTTTTCCCTATAAAAACTCTCTACCCCTGGGCCTGCCACTGCCTCTGCCGCATTTCCCTCCATCTGCCTGGTGGTGGCCCAGGTTGAACCTGACAATAAAAGGACCCTTATGTGCTTTCGAGCAATCGAGAGAGAGAGAGAGAGAGAGAGAGAGAGAGAGAGAGAGAGAGAGAGAGAGAGAGAGAGAGAGAGAACTAATTTTTTTCATCAAGAAACTATGGCAGCCAGAAGACTGTGCCAAGAACTGAAAGGAAATGGATGTCATCCTGGAGCCCTATACCTGGAAATATCCTTGAGGAGTGAAGAGATGGATGTGTGTTCAGATGAAGGAAAGCTTGTGATTCGACATAAAACTACCTTTTAAACACGGCTTAGCAACTTCTCTGAAAAAAAAGTAAGTTATCGAAGAAAGAATAATAGAATAATAGGAAATCAGGAAGAAAGGGCCCACTAAATAAATACTTTTACATCTTTTCAAGCTGTCCAACTTAGTATGATGAGTGATAGCATGACTTGGTAAGACTCTAAAAGCCTCCTGAGCGGATGTTTAAGGCAACTGTAAGGTAAGAAGTTTAAAGGAGGAACAAAAGCAGATTCCGTTTCTTTAACCATTCAGACTGGTAAATGGACGATGATGACGACATTGGCACTGTCTATTTCTCGTGGTTTTGGAGGCTTGGGTTTTATTGGTTGATTGGTTGATTGGTTTTTTGATACAGGGACTCTCACTGGCTTGGAACTTGCCAAATAGGCCGTGGTGACTCAACAGCAAGCTCCAGAGGCCTGCCTTTTGCCACCTCCTCCTACCGGGATTATAAGCATACACCACCATGTGGGCTTTTATTGTGCATATGAGTTCTAGAGACTCATGTCAGACCCACATACTTGCAAGACAAGCACTTTATCCATCGAGCCGTCTCCCTAGCACCATATACGATTATTCAATTGTACAAATAAAATAATATTAAAAACCAGGATCCAAATTTACTCCATACTTACAAAGAAATACTTATAAAGGCAATGATAAACATATATTGAATGTAAAGTAAACTAAAATGAGATCTCATGCAAACATAAATCAAAGAGCAACCACGAGCTCCATTCATTTGAAATAAGGTGCACTTCAAAGCCAAGCCCACATAGAAAGGGTCACTACATAATGATCAAAGGGACATTTGGACAAGGAGCATAGGGACCAGAGTAAGCACCAAACGGTGGAGCTACAACACAGGCAAAGCAAAAGATAACAGGAAAGCTAAAAGAAATAAGAAAACAACCACGGCTCAAGATGACAATATTGCATAAATACTGACAGAGCATTAGATAAGAGTAAAACTACTGAGAACTCAACCATCAACCAATGGGATCTTATTTATACTTTAAAAATCACTCTGTATCAGAACACATACTTTTCAAGTGCTCAAGAATACACACCAAGATAGCAAACCCTGAATAACAATCAATCAATCAATCAATAAATAAATAAATAAATAAAATGCCTAAAATGTTTTGAAATATTGAAATCATAGACTGTGTTCACTGATACAGGAATATGATCAAAATGCATTGTGCATGTGTGTGTGTTAAACAAAGAATAAATTTAAAATTTTTATTCTTAAATATATTTTAAATTAAAATGTAATCACATCACCTCTTCATCCTCTTTCCTCCCTCTAATCAGTTCTATTGGCCTGCCTTCGCTTCCTCTCAAAATCATGGCCCTTTTCTTCACTATTGTTAAATATATGTATAAACCTGCTGAGGCTGTAGAGTGTTGCTTATATGTATGTATGATTGTATGAGTGTATGATTTGGGGAAATACCACTTTGAATTGGATAATCAGTTAGGGGGTTCATCCCTGGGAATGACTAATTCTCCTCTCGGTAACCCTTTGATATTTATCTGTAGTTCTTTTAGGGGTGGGGCCTTGTGAAATTTCTCCCATCCCTGATAGCACGTCTACTAGTGTCATTCCTCTTTGGGCAGCCATATTGTTAAGGTACCATTAGTGTAGCTTTCTTGTCATTTCTAGGAGACAAAAATCTCACAACAGATATCTTGGTCCTATCTAGTTTTTTAAAAAAAATTTAATTAGCCATTGCCTTGCTATAAAATCAAGCAATCGTACTGTACTGTATATGTCCAAAAGAACTAAAAGACTGATACTAAAACAAAAAAGATGAGATACACAATTTAAATCCATATCGATCAAAGAGACTGAAACAGTACTAAAAGTCTCACAACACAGAAAAGCTCAAGACCAGATGGATTCACTGACCAGTTTTCCAACCCTTTAAAGGCTAACACCATGCTCTTTAAACTGTTCTATAAAAGACAGTGGGTCTTCTCGATATGGTTTCTTAAACAAGACCTGAATAGTAACAACAGGTTGACATACCAATGTGAATGGGGATGGGGGGAATCACATGAGTCTCCAATCCTAGATGAAGAGCTATAAGCAATTAAGGACTGATGAGAGAGCATTTGTTTTCCCCTGGGGATAAGCCCCCTAATGGTTATGGACAGCTATGAGTTTGAGAAGGAGAAGCAATGTGGGGACATGAGAGAAATCAGAGGAGATGATATAATTTTATTTTAGGGAACCTACTGAACTCATTCTATGAAGCCAGCATTACTGGGATATTAAAGGACACAACAGAGAAAGAAAACTATAGGCTAATTTCTCTTGTGAAAGAAAAATATTTTTGTATGACTAATAAATAAAACTTTGTCAATAAAATTCCTACAAGCTGAATTCATAAACATGTGAAGATCACACACCATGACCAAGCTGGTTTCACTCTAGGGAGGCAAAGTCAACATATGCAAATCAAAAGGTGTAATTTAACCTATGACTAGAGTTAAGGACAAAAAACTACATAATCACCTCAATGACTGCAGAAAAGTTTTTTTTTTTTTTGCAATGCTCAAGTTTTCTTTATGAAAAAGCCCCCCAGAGAAACTAGGAGTAGAAGAAATGAAGCTCAACATCAGAAAGGCCATCTGTGATAAACCTATAGTCATTATACCAAATGGAGGGAAGCCTGAGAGCATTCCCTCCAGCACCTAGAAAAGGACACGGGTGCTCATTTTCTCCACTCATATCCAATATAATTCTCAATAATGTTTTGTCACCTACAGCAGTAAAGCAAAGAGAAAAAGTAAAAGGGATTCAAATAGAAAAAGAAGTCAGATTTTCCTATTCGCAAGTGACGTTGTCCTATATGTAAGAAACTCAGGTCAAAGTCACAGAAAATATTTTAAGCAAAATCATAAAAGAAAATGTCACCAACCTAAAGAAGGAAATGCCTATCAAGCTACAAGAAGCTTACAGAACACCAAATAGATTGAACCAGAAAAGAAATTACCCTCAGCACACAATAATTAAAACACTAAATGTAAAGAACATAGAATATTAAAAGCTACAAGGGAAAAAAAAAACCAAGTAACATATAAAGGCAGACGTACAAAATAAAACCAGACTTCTCAATGGAGACTGTAAAAGCCAGAAGGGCTGGTCAGATGTACTACAGACTCTAAAAGACTACAGATACCAGCCCAGACTATAATACCCAGTAAAACTGCCCATCACAATAGATGAAGAAAATAAGACATTCCATACTAAAAGCAAGTTTAAGCAATATCTATTTACAATATAGCCTTACAAAGGTTGTAGAAGGGAAACTCTAACCTAAAAAGGTTAACTACACCCATGCAAATACAAAGAATACATAATCCCAGACTAGTAAATCAAAAGAGCACACACACACACACAAGAAAAAAAAAAAAAAAACAGGAATATAACAGAAATCAACAGTGTTCATTGATATCTCTTAACATCAATGGTCTCAATGTCCCAATTAAAAAAAAACACAGAGTAACAGCAGAATGGATACAAAAGCCAGATCCATCCTTCTGCTGCATCTAGGAAACACACATTAGCATCAAGGATAGTCATAATCTCAAGGTAATAGGATGGAAAAAGATGTGACAAAGCAAGCTGATACAGCTATTTTCATATCTAGCAAAATAGACTTCAAGCCAAAACTAATCAGAAGAGATAGAATAGGATACTACATATTCATCAAAGAAAAAATCCACCAAGAAGATACTTAATTTTAATTTAATTTTTAATTGCAATCTATGCACCAAACACAAGGGCACCTAAGTTCATAAAAGAAACATTACTACAGCTTAACTCACATGTTGGTTGACCCTCACACTCACACATTGACAGTGGGAGACTTAATACCCTGTTCTCACCAACAGACAGGTCATCCAGACAAAACTAAACAGAGAAAAGCTGAAGTTGACTGACATCATAAACCAGATGGACCCAACAGATATTTACAGAATATTTCACCCAAACACAAACACCTTCTCACCACCTCATGGACCTTTCTCCAAAACTGACCACATACTTGGATACAAGGCAAGTCTCAACAGATACAAGAAAATTTAAATAGCACCCTGAATCCTATCTGGCCACCATGGATTAAAGTTGGATATCAACAACAACAGAAAGCTTACACACTCATGGAAACCGAACAACTCACTACTGAATGAAAAATGGGTCAAGAAAGAAATTAAAGACTTCCTAGAACTGAATAAAGATAAATACACAACATACTCAAACTTATGGGTGGGATATAATAAAAGCAGTTCTAAAAGGCAAGTTCATAGCACTAAGTGCCTATATTTTAAAAAATGGAGTTATCTCAGATTAGAAACTTAACAGCACACCTGAAAAACTAAAACAAAAAGAAATCACACCAAAGGGAGTAGATGGCAAGGAATAATCAAATTAAACACACACACACACACACACACACACACACACACACACACCATAAGAAGAAAAAAAGAGGAGGAGGAGGTAGTTCTTTAAAAATAAAGTCAATTTTCTTGATACATATCACTTGCTAAAGTTAAATAAACATCAGGTAAACAATTTAAACAGACCTATAATCCCAGATGAAATAGAAGCAGAAATTAAAAGTCTCTCAACCAAAAGAAAAAGAAAAAGTCCAGGGTCAGATGGTTTTAT
This sequence comes from Peromyscus maniculatus bairdii, assembly GCF_049852395.1. Classification (NCBI taxonomy): domain Eukaryota; kingdom Metazoa; phylum Chordata; class Mammalia; order Rodentia; family Cricetidae; genus Peromyscus; species Peromyscus maniculatus. The sequence continues at coordinate 41,758,926 of NC_134868.1, forward strand.
TGAAAAAAAAAATCTACCAGACTTTCAAAGAAGAGTTAATGCTAATACTCCTCAAATTATTCCACAAAATAGAAACAAAAGGAATGTTGCCCAATTCTTTGTATGATGCCCATTACCCTGATACCAAATGACACAAAACCTAACAAAGAAAGAAAACTGCAAACCAATTTCCCTTATGAACATAGATGCAAAGTTTCTCAATAAAATACTCACAAACCAAATCCAAGAACACATCAAAAAGATCATCCACCATGATCAAGTAGGCTTCATGCCAGAGATGGAGGAATGATCCAACATATGTAAATTGATAAGTGTAATCCACCATATAAACAGAAAGACAAAAACTATATGATCAACTCATTAGATATAGAAAAAGCTTTTAATAAAATCCAACACCCCTTCATGATAAAAATTCTGGAGAGATTAGTGCTACAAAGGACGTACTTAAGCATCATGAAGACAGTTTACAGTTAACCCATAGCCAGCATCAACTTAAATGGAGAGAAACTCAAAGCAGTTTCACTAAAATCAAGAATAAGACAAGGTTGCCCACTCTCTCCATACTTATTCGATTGAGTACTTGAAGTCTTAACTAGAACAATAGAACAATTAAAGGAGATCAGGGGACCACAAATTAGAAAAAAAATAGTCAAAGTATCTTTATTTGCATATGATACATAAGTGACCCTAAGAATTCCACCTGGAACAAACACCCTAATAGTTGTGCCAGAAACCCCATCCAAGTACTGAGGAATCTGAATGCAGACATCCACGGCTAGGCCCCGGGTGAAGCGCTGGGAGTCTAATTAACGAGAAAGAGGAGGGTTTATATGAGCCAGAATTGTTGAAACCAAGGTTGGATAAAGCACAGGGACAAATAGCCAAACGAATGGAAACACATGAACTATGAACCAAAGGCTGAGGGGCCCCCAACTGGATCAGGCCCTTTGAATAGGTGAGACAGTTGATTGGCTTGATCTGTTTGGGAGGCGTCTAGGCAGTGGTACCAGGTCCTGGGCTCGCTGCATGAGATAGCTGTTTGAAACCTGGGGCTTATACAGGGACGCTTGGCTCAATCTGGGAGGAGGGGACTGGACCTGCCTGGACTGAGTCTATCAGGTCAATCTCAATCCTCAGGGGTGGCCTTGATCTGGAGGTGGTGGGAATGGGGGGTGGGCTGGGGGGAAGGGGAGGGGGCAGGAATGGGGAGAACAAGGGAATCTATGGCTGTTATGTAGAACTGAATAGTATTGTAAAATAAAATAAAAGTAAAAAAGAATTCCACCTGGAAACTCCTGCAGCTGAAGACAGAGAGAATTCTTGGGAAATGCCATTGTATGGGCACAATACAGCCATTACAATCATGAATTCACAGCAAGATGGTTACTAACACTCGCCCTACACAAGACTGGTCCTAACAATAGTCAGCCATGGATGGGGAAAAGGGTCATGGGGCTCACCCCCTACTGTTGAGCTATTGGCCTCTGACAAACTCTGGGTGAAGGGGAGCTATTATCTTCAGTCATTTACCCACTCGGTGACCCTACCAGACTCCAGTGGATAGTTCAGAACCCACAGCACACACATGGTCCAGGTTAAACTCAGTGTGTCACAAAACCACACCTCTTGATTATAGAAGAGATTAGTTGAAATGAAAGGAAGATGACATGGGTAGAGGGGGGATAAGAAAGCATGGGGAGAATAACCATAATGCACTACATAGGAATGAAACTGTTGAAGAACAAAACTACTTTTAAAAAGGAATTGCACTGTCACTCTATAACCATTAACAACCAGCGTCACATACCAACATCTAGGCAAGGTCCTCTAACATAAAGGAACAGTCACTGAAGACTCTTATGCTTAATGTTTTTAAATAAGGTACTTTGAAAGTCAGGTCTATACATTGCTTTTTTAGATATAACTGCAGTGCACATTCCATAGACCACAATATTATGTAAACATAAAGTTTATATGTACTGGGAACTCAAAACTTTCATGCAGGTCACTTCATTGTGGATTTGCTTTATGGCTGTGATCTAAAATTGAGTATCATATCTCCAGGCTATGTCTAGTTAATGTCTCATTAATAGTCATGCCAAAATAGCACTAGCAATCGTGAAGTACCAATAAGGAAACTGAAGAAGGAGTAAGCAAGCCACTCCCTGAGCTTGCTAGCTGACCTCTCTGTGGTAGCACAGCCATGCTTGCTTTCAGAACCGACACTAATCCAGGTGTGGTAATACTGTAATGCTAGCATTGGGGATGCTGAAGCTAGAAGATCATGAGTTCAAAACCAGTCTGAGCTATATCGAGAGAAAGACTGTCTCAAAAAAAATAATAATAAAATATAACTTCTTATTTCAGGTCAACAAATTTTCCTATAGAGTAGAAGCATTTTACTTATCCCATCCATCACAAGCATATTACTTGTCCAATCATTCATCACAAACATCTCAATTCTGGTGATCCCTAAGAGGAAAAAATGGGAGTTGATCATTCTAGAAAATTTGTAACTCCAAAATTTCAAAGAGAAACTTTTTTCACCATCATCATCAGTCAGACTAAAGAGTCCTCAGGGTAGGAAGTGTCTGTGTTGCGTCAGTTGCCAAGTGATAAAAAGGCAAAACGGGAGGCCAAGCCCCCCAAGCCCACATGCCTTAATCATCTTTCCACCTACACAGATTGCATCACACAGTGCTGGGAATTTGTAAGCCTTTCAGGTTCTGAGAATTAAGCGATTTTATTTTTCCCTGTTAGTTCCCTTACTCTGTTAAGATGAATGATCACTAAGCACAAACAAATGGAGTTGTGTTAAACTGTCCAAGTCTTGATGTTCTTAAGCCTTTCGAAGAGGGAAAGATGCAACTTCTTGAATCCTTCATAGCTAAGAACAAGCTGTGCTCAGGGATTATGAATTCATCACTGGCTACTTTGGTCCTGTGTACCTTACAGCCGGACACCTTGCAGGAAGGTCCCTTAGTAACTGTGTATCTATGGTCGATGAATATTTGCAGATTGAGGACCAGGCCTGACACTTGATCTCTGGAGTGAAACTCATGCTAACACCTAAATGTGCCCCCCAAAAAACCTTTCTTGCCCTTAATTGCTACCAATCTCCCACCTTGTCTCAGGCAGCACCTGAAAGCTCCAAATTAAAATGGCTAATTGGATGAAGGCAGAAATGTATACTTTTAATGGAGTGAGGGATTATTGTCTGGGTTTTCTCCTTCGTTTGCTGAAGCAAAACAAAAACACACGTGAAGACTGTGATGCAGAAAAACAAATTAGCTCATACTAGAGCCACAGAGTGTATGCCTCAGCTGACCCTAAGGTGTTTGAGAGACTACTGACCCATATCCAAAATACCTACCCAAGATAGCAGCTGCCAAATTATCCAAGAGGCAACCTAGTAATTCCCTTGCTTAATGTACATTTTGACAGTGCAATTTACCCCCATATGCAGGCAAGTTGTTCGTACATAAAGATAATTTCATCATGGCATGGTTTTATGGCAATTTTATAACTGTGACACCTTATGTGGGTCTCAGGAATAAACAGAGCAGAATAATAAGACATCAAAATAAGGATTGAATGTGAAATTACCTAATGCAATTGAGAGTCACAGGAAAGCAAATGTGACATCTTTTTCATGAATATTCTGTGGTTCCAGTAATTTCTTATGGACTAATATGGTTTGCATTAAAATCAAATCTGCATTTGATTCAAAAGAGAAGACTATGTTACATCAACCTATTTTATGTAAAGATGTAATTAAAATGTACACGGAGCAATTTCATCTTTTTTTATTAAATTTTCCTAAAGAAAAAGCAGTATTGCCACAGAGTGATTAAGACACTCAGATTCAAAGGAGTTTGAGGGTGAGATAAGTTACTGAATTCATGCCATTTAAAAGCTGGGTCCAAGATTAAGGTGGTAGTAATTTTCTTCTGATGGTTCATGGCCAGTGTGATACATTTTAATGTGTTTTTACACTCTGTCCTTGAGGGCTATAATTAGTAAGTGCAGTGAAGAAGTGCTATCATGATGGTGAAGAGGTTCTATCATGATGGTGGAGGGGGCAGTGAAGAGGTTCTATCATGATGGTGGAGGCGGGCAGTGAAGAGGTTCTATCATGGTGGTGGAGGGGGCAGTGAAGAGGTTCTATCATGATGGTGGAGGGGGCAGTGAAGAGGTTCTATCATGGTGGTGGAGGGGGCAGTGAAGAGGTTCTATCATGGTGGTAGAGGGGGCAGTGAAGAGCTTCTATCATGGTGGTGGAGGGGGCAGTGAAGAGGTTCTATCATGATGGTGGAGGGGGCAGTGAAGAGGTTCTATCATGATGGTGGAGGGGGCATTGAAGAGGTTCTATCATGATGGAGGGGGGCAGTGAAGAGGTTCTATCATGATGGTGGAGGGGGCAGTGAAGAGGTTCTATCATGATGGAGGGGGGCAGTGAAGAGGTTCTATCATGATGGTGGAGGGGGCAGTGAAGAGGTTCTATCATGATGGTGGAGGGGGCAGTGAAGAGGTTCTATCATGATGGAGCGGGGCAGTGAAGAGGTTCTATCATGATGGTGGAGGGGGCAGTGAGGAGGTTCTATCATGATGGTGGAGGGGGCAGTGAAGAGGTTCTATCATGATGGCAGTGGGGGGCAGTGAAGAGGTTCTATCATGATGGCAGTGGGGGGCAGTGAGGAGGTTCTATCATGATGGCAGTGGGGGGCAGTGAGGAGGTTCTATCATGATGGTGGAGGGGGCAGTGAAGAGGTTCTATCATGATGGTGGAGGGGGCAGTGAAGAAGTTCTATCATGATGGTGGAGGGGGCAATGAAGAGGTTCTATCATGATGGAGGGGGGCAGTGAAGAGGTTCTATCATGGTGGTAGAGGGGGCAGTGAAGAGGTTCTATCATGATGGTGGAGAGGGGCAGTGAAGAGGTTCTATCATGATGGTGGAGGGGGGCAGTGAAGAGGTTCTATCATGATGGTGGAGGGGGCAGTGAAGAGGTTCTGTCATGATGGTGGAGGGAGCAGTGAAGAGGTTCTATCATGATGGTGGAGGGGGCAATGAAGAGGTTCTATCATGATGGTGGAGGGGGCAGTGAAGAGGTTCTGTCATGATGGTGGAGGGAGCAGTGAAGAGGTTCTATCATGATGGAGGGGGGCAGTGAAGAGGTTCTATCATGATGGTAGAGGGGCAGTGAAGAGGTTCTATCATGATGGCAGTGGGGGGCAGTGAGGAGGTTCTATCATGATGGTGGAGGGGGCAGTGAAGAGGTTCTATCATGATGGTGGAGGGGGCAGTGAAGAGGTTCTATCATGATGGTGGAGGGGGCAGTGAAGAGCTTCTATCATGATGGTGGAGGGGGCAGTGAAGAGGTTCTATCATGATGGTGGAGGGGGCAGTGAAGAGCTTCTATCGTGGTGGTGGAGGGGGCAGTGAAGAGGTTCTATCATGATGGTGGAGGGGGCAGTGAGGAAGGAAAGAAAGAAGTTGGTCAACAAGAAATAGCAGAATCCTGTGTCTACTCAACTTTTAAAAAGTTGCGCAATGCTTAGCTCAGGAGAAAAGACAATTCTGTGAGAAATGCTCAAAATACATAATTAATTATAAGCTAAATTTCCTTTAGTTCTTACTGTACAGTGTTTCAAACATTGGTGTACATTCGTTGTATCTGGTACTGGATTTTGCAAGGACATGTTCATACATGTATATAATGTACTTTGGCCATGTCCCTCTCCATGTCCTCCTCTCCTCCCCTCCCACTAGTCCCCTTTATGTCCATAGATACTTCTGTCTCTATTTTCATGATATATATACACACATGATTTTTTCTCTCCTTACAAAATCTAGGCTCCACAGCTGAGAAAAACTGTGTTGTCTTTCTGAGTCTAACCTAATTTGCTTAATATAAGAATCTCCACCACATCCATTTTCTTGCATATAAAATAATTTTTTATTATTTTGGAAGGACTTTTTAGAGACTCCATGGTGTAAGTGATTTTTTTTATCATTCTTTGACAATTTCATACATGCATACAATGACTCGTGGGCATTTTCATCCCCCATTGCCTCTCACTGAGTCCTTTCCTCTTCCCAGCATGCCCCCTCCTATAGTCTGATGGGACGGGTTTGGTTTTGTGATCTGGTGAGTTCAACTACAGTTGCTAGTATGAGCATGCCTGGGTGTTGATTTGCTAGAACATGGGTAAAGAAAGCATCAATGGCTACAGCACTGAAGAATGTCACCCCTCTCCCCCAAGCATTTTCACCTTGGGAAGAAGCATGAGAATTATAATGAATTATAATGATGAACCTGAAATTATAATGCACTGTTGGTGTTTGTAAGGCATCTAGATCTCCAGGGGGGGCGCCTTCTTGAGTAATTTACTGAGTACTTGGGTACTTGGCAACACAATCTATCCTTCAAATCATTTATCAAAACCCGAAGGATGTCCAGGGTTCCCTCTCCTGGGCCTGTCGCAGGTGCACAAGAACAAGAGAACTCTCTGTGTTCTTCCAGTCCCAGAGGAAAAATACACAGCCCCACCCCAGTTTATACCATCCACCTGCTCCACAGACACTGTTTCCTCCTCTCAAAGTACTGATGAGAAAAACTGCTTATCTTGTTTGTTTGCATCTTCTGTGATAGTTAGTTTTCTTCCCTGTTAAAATCTACATGCTCTATGAACATGAGGGTTATGTCTATGGGTGTACCTCCAGCAGGGAGACTGGAAAGCAATCAAACGAATTATCCAGGCTTGGATTGAATTTCTACCTTAAAATGTAATGTGATGATTTAAAGGCATAAGTACTGGACAGTATTGCCCAGGTTTGCTCCTAATTTTAAGAGGAAAAGTAATCCAAATTAAAACACATTTGTAGATATGCAAGCACATTTTCTCATGTTCATAAGCAGGTTTTTAATTAAGTCAGAATATTGTACTTAATGTGCCATTAACTTCAGTAATAGAAATACAGGTAGGATTCAAGTCCATAAATTCATTCACTGATTCTGCCAGGTGCTGTTCATATGAGAAAAGATGTCACCTGATCTTCAAGGAACTCAGTCTGCAGGAGACAAATAGGTAAACAGATTCTAAAAAGAATATGAATCCTTCTGTAGGCTCCTGGTGCTAAGAGCATACTAGACTAACATATTGGACAGTGAGAAGAAAGGCAGGTGATAATTCAGCAATACTCTATGGACCATTCATATAGTATTGCAGATGCTACATAACCCTAAACGCAAGAGACAATGAACACACTGTCCCACTTATAACCCTTCATTGAGACCTAAAGAACTGGAATGTAAGCCGGGCGTGGTGGCGCACGCCTTTAATCCCAGCACTCGGGAGGCAGAGGCAGGCGGATCGTTGTGAGTTCGAGGCCAGCCTGGGCTACCAAGTGAGCTCCAGGAAAGGCGCAAAGCTACACAGAGAAACCCTGTCTCGAAAAAACCAAAAAAAAAAAAAAAAAAAAAAAAAGAACTGGAATGTAGAATTCTACCCAAAAGCTAACAGTGTATGTGTTACTCCGGCTCAAAGGTATATGATTGTGCACACAAGTGAGTATGTATGTATTAACGTTCCCAGTTACCTGGTGTGACCATTTAGGGAATGGATACAGTGCTCACTCCATTCTATGAGTATAGCCTGGCAACTACACAAGAAACACACATACACACAATGTGTAATGAAAGGAGGAGGAGCCGGGCACCCTAAATCCTTGCACTCAGACGGAGATGGAGGCTGGAGAATGAGAAGTTTAAGGCCAGCCTCAGGTACGTAGTGAGCTCAAGTTCCGTCTCTATGTGAGATCCTGCCAAGAGAGGAGGGGATGGGAAGAGAAAATGACCACCTCTTGGACTTTAGGACAGACTTCACTGAGAACATAGTTTGATCTGAGTCTTGCAGGGTAAGTGGAGAATCATTAAGTTATATTCCAAGCAAAGGAAATAAAGCAGTGTGCACAAAATGCAGAGATGTGCAGACAGCGGGGAGAATCTAGACAACTTGTAATTACACTGTATGGCCAGAACCTGGATACATACTGATTATATACTTGAAAAGTCAAGGAAAGTTCAGATAGGACAGTTTTAATCATGATCAAGTAAAGGGTGTTTGACTTGGGGAAGGGGCGGTGCCTGAAGTGAGCAGAATATAGTTTACCCACATTTGGAGGAAAGACTATATAGGAAAGCCAGAAACCAGAACTGTATGGACATGACCTTGGAAGAGTGACTAAGCTGGGTATGCACAATTAGGGAAACCTAGTGGGAAGGAGTGATTGGTGTTAAAAGTGCATCAAACCACTAGTGCTAGAGAAGCGCAAGGAGTGTAGTGGCCACAGGCAGTCCCCAAGAAAATAGTCCTGCCTGCCAGCTGCTCTTCCTGTGGCTTTCTAACCAGGGTTCTGTGTGTTTTCTGCGGGACATTGTAAGTGTGAGATTTGTCTGTTATCTGTTAAGTCCATCTGAAATGACCCAACGTGGCTATATCCGTTTTCAGCATCCTGTGTTCTCATATACTCCATGAAACATGGGGGGAGAGGGGAGGGGATCCTTTGTGACAAAAGGGACGAACTATGTCGTGTGGAGCTGGAAATGCCCCTGCTCTGTGATGATGCATCTCTGCACATTGCACAAGAACTTGCTGACAAAGCAAACGAGGGACTATGTTTGTGTCGGTGAAGATTAAGAAAGAGCACCCAAGTGTGGTGACCCACTAGTCCCAGGACTTAGGAGGTGGCAGCAGAGAGTTTAGTGATTCAAGGCTAGCCTCTTCTATGCAGTGAGGTCAAGGTTAGCCTAGGTTACATAGAACAATCTCTCAAAAATTAATATAGAGAAAATATGGAGATGCTGTATAACACATTTTAAATACTTATTACATGTATTTGTGGTGTGTGTGTGTGTGTGTGTGTGTGTGTGCATTCATGTGACAGAGCACAAGAATGGATGTCAAAGGACAGCTTGTAGGATTAATTTTCTTCTTCCACCATTTAGGTACTGGGGATTGAACTCAGGTCATCAGACTTGGCAGCAAGTTCCTTTGCCCCCCTATTCAATAATTTACCAAGCCAAGTATGTTTGAATTTTAAATTTTCATAACTCTTCTTCTGTTTACAATGAAAGCGGAGAAAGAAAAATAGATTTTATCAGTGAATAGCTAACAGATGGAACCAGAAACATTTAGGGGAGAGGACACAGAGACAACTATGGTTGTCATGGTTTCTTTGAAATGAAGCAAACATAGGGACCCAAATGGACAGTGAAATCCCCCACTGGGAAGAGCCACATGTTGCTGCTTTCTTCCTCGGATAATGGCCAGCACACAGTTTGAATGGTGGGAGTCCATGCAAGATGAGTAGAGGAAATGTCACTCACCCCTACCTATTCTCAGATTAGATTAGCCTTGACCATACTATCCTTCTACACAAGTCAAAAAAAGCACTGGCTATTTCAAATTAATCAATTACCCTGGTGGGCAGTGCCTAAAGGAAATACGTAAACTCAAGGGAAGATGAATACGGCCCAAGCCAGAGCTCTGCTTCCTTGAAAAACAGAATGTAAGAGAACATTTCAAATGACTAGTCAATTCTGGTGTACACATCTGGTCCTTAGCATCACTTTCGAATCATCTATGAATTTGTTCGAACCCCAAACCGCCATATAACAGCATATCGTGCTTTTATTGTTCGGTGTTTCCCCCAAATATGTTTGTGTGGATGATAGGAAAGGAGAGAGTGGGTGGAGGTAGAGCTCTTTTGATATTTCCCAGGGCAGTGAAGACTGGGCCCGAGTGCTGTCAAACAAACATTGAACACATGGTCTGGCTGAACTCGCATGTTTCGTCTAGAGGGTCTGATCAAGTTGACACAGACTGAAAAGTCTTTTCCAAGGTCACTTCAGAGGCTGCCAGAGATGAGATCACTGTTGAAAAGAGTTCTACAGCAGGGCCCTTCTCACCACAGCCCAAACAGATTCCAGTCCACAACCAGATCACCGTGGGTGGGTCTCCTTTTTGTTCTCCACGTCTCCTACCACTGACCCTCCAGTTCACCGGGGGATTGTGCAACCTCACCCGGGACTGTGTGAGGTTGTGGGGTTGATGGTTGCGTGGATCAGACATCAGTCTGCAGTGATGGGTGGCAGTGCTGAGGGCTTCTGAGCCTCCCACATTGGGAGCCAGACAGTGCAGCTTCTCCTTGGCTCAGTGACATGTCTTCAGAAGCTAAAATGTCACAGAGCACTTTTTAGACCGTTGAAATTTGTCTCTCTTATGAAGAGTCTGTCCCCGAAGTCCAAAGCTTGCAACATCGTATTTCCTGTTTGGGGATTTCTTACAAATGAAGTGTAGGCTTTGTAGGGGAAAAAAAAACCCACAGGAAGCCTTTCTTTCTGGAACTATCTGTGTATCAGCTTCGCCAAACAATCTGCCCCAGCAGCTTAACACTCTTCTAGCACTTTAGAAAGGGCTTCTATAACCCTTTCCCTACGTTTTCCATACTCGTCTGTTCCATGTTGCTAGTCTTCCAGAGTTTGGGAAAATTCGAGGCTTTTTATAACAGATGGTCCCAGACTTATGATGGCTCAACTTACAGTGCTTTCAACTTCATGATGTTATGAAAGTAATACACATTTATGGGACTGTACGTCAAATTTTGGATTTTAATCTCTTCCCACACTGGGGTCATGCAATCTGAGACTCTCTAGTGAGTTTGGGTGGCGGCAGCAGGTCAGCCACCAGTGAGGCGCAGGATCCTCGGGGGTGGGGGGTGGGAGGGGAACAGGACTGCACTGTACTCTCTGGCTGAGATAGAATTCCGCACTCTAGATGGACAGAAGGCATTTTTAACTTACAAATGCTATGAAAGTACTTTCAAAGTCAAGGAACATCTGTTTAGTAAAGTTTATTTGGGGATATTTGTTTTTCAATAATGGATGAGAATACAAAATTGGGAAGGAACCAATATGAGATATAAGTGATATTGATATAGCTATAGATGAAGATAGGCATATAGATAGACAAATGTCGTGAGATTCACCTTATGTGATTATAGTTGCCAAGAAGCCCCTCTACCTACCATCTGTGGCTGGAGAACCAGGGGAGCTCTGAGGATAATTCCTGGTCTAGGAATCACATAAAAACTGAAAAGGGCAGGTTGTGTGGGTGGCAGGGGAATTCCAAGCCTGAGTCCAAATGCCCCCAAGCCAAGAGCATCAGCATTTGGGGAGGAGAAGGTGGCTGTTCTGGCTCAGGAAGATCAAGGAGATGCTCCCTACTAGGCCTAACTTCATCATGGTAAATTATAAAATCCAAATTCCTTTTAATATGAGCATCTATCCTTTCTGTCTCAAAATCCTCTTTTATAACTACTCTGATGAATCTAATAACTTTAAGTGATTATTAGTTCTTGGTTATTATTGCTTTACAAAGAGAAAATTGGGAAATAACTTGTTCACTGAAAAACCCCATTTTCAAATGGCATTATTCATTTGCTATCACAGGTACTAATATGTTTCTCTGTAAACCTTAGTTTTCTCTTTTTTTCTTTTGCCTACCTGTTATGGTTTAAAATGTCTCTAAAGGCCATGTGCAAAAGACTTGGTCCCTAGAGGGTGGTATTGTAGGAAGGGGTGGAAACTTCATAGAGTAGAACAAGTTACAGGAGATTAGATAACTAGTATCCATTTGTGTGTGTGTGTGTGTGTGTGTGTGTGTGTGTGTGTGTGTGTGTGTGTGTTATACTGTATGTGTGTCTTCATGCGTATGTAGCAGCCAGAGACTAACATTAAGTGTCTTCCTTTATCATCTTATGCCTTATTTTTTTAATTGTTGTTGTTGTTGTGTGTACATGTATGTATGTAATGTGGGGAAAGGTATATGCCACAGTATATATGTGGGCAACAGAAGACAACTCTACAGTCAGTTCTCTCCTTCCAACTTCATGTGGTTTGAGGGGTCAGACTCAGGTTGTCAGGTGCGTGTGGCCAGTGCTTTACCTTCTGAGCCATCTCTCAAGCCTACCACCTTAATTTTGAGACAGGGTCTCTCAGTGACCCCAGAGGTCGCTGTTGGTTAGACTGCCTAGCCAGAGAGCTCTAAGGATCTGCCTGTCTCTATCTCTACTCCCCATGGCCCAGTCCTAGGGTGACAGATGCATACCACCATGCTTGGCTTTGTGACACATTCCTTGAACAGTCTATTGGAACCCCGATTTCCCTCTCTATATATCATTTCCCACCCCCTATCTCTTATTGCCTTTTTGTACCATGAAGTCAGCATACCCAAAATGATGGTTCCAAGTTACATGGATGGAAAACTCTGAAATTATGATATGAAATAAATCTCTCCTCCCTTTAAGCTAGCTCACCATTTTGTCATAGGGGTAAAATACACTCCTCTTCTTTGTCTTAATCTCAAGCATTTATATCACACACCATTGCATACAACCAACTGTCCCATTGACCAGGGTATCAATAATGGGTCAATAACGGGTTACCATCCCTGGCTTCCTTTCCCATAAGTCTCTATCTGGAGGCCACTGATGTCTTGTGATAAATGGTCTCAGCCATGGTTTGATTCCTTCAGTTCATCAAGATGTTCTAAATAATAGTAAACTTAAAAGAGAAGGAGCCTAAGAATTTAATAATGAAACAACAATGTTCTGCAAGACAAATGGTTTTGACCCTTCATAAATGTCAAGGTCATAAAAGACCCAAAAACAAAGTAATATCAGCAGCCAAATTGTTCTAGACTAAAAGATATAAAGCTGTTTAAAAAAACACACTAATTTAATGTGTGATATGCAATTGGATCTTAGATTGGGAAGTAAGTGAGCCATAAATATCAGTGTGTGCTCTGGAGCACTGGTTGTGTGGGCACTGAGAAATGGGTTGACTTTGACAAGCCACAGCGTTGCAGCATGCCTAAAGGGACAAGCTCAGTCATGACATCTGAACTTTGGAAGACACTCCACGGCAAGCCTTAAAAGGCACGAGAATTGGTTCTTAAACGATAGGACTGTGTGCTATTTTCCATGGGAATTTCTGAAAGATGAAGAAGGGCTACACCACCTGGAGAGGCTCTACACGGGAAGAAACACCTAATGACCTTGGCCCCATCACTCACATAACACTCTTTGGGTCCCTGAGCCATTAGGTCCCTTGTAAACCTCTGAGAACTGCCTCAGAAACCACTCAGAAATTGGGCATCAGAGAGATTCACTTCATCATTGTTTAGCCAAGAGCCAACTACAGTTCTTACCACCAGAGGTTTGTGATTTTAAGGCTCTGCAGACCCTAGACACTTCTATCAATCATTTGGAAACTTTACCCAAGAGGTTCACCTGTACCTTTCTCTATACTACCCCACCGAGGACTGCAATCAGCTATGGTATGTGCCGTGGCACCTGTGCCAGCTACCCAGCTTCAACAAGGTCTCTATGGCTGGAAGCCATGTGACAGTTTTGGCCCTTAATTTAGGTCGAGTGAAGACCTACAATGAATGCATGAGTATGGAAAACAGCACACCTGATAGACTTACTATTTTTATTTGTAAAGTAGTGTCACTGGGTGCATTGACTGTGGTGCCCCCTTCAAAGGGCTATGACAGTCATGTGGAGTCTCTATTCTGTCTCTATTATCATCACCAGAAGTCTCAGGAGCTCCTGTTTTGCCCAGTGGGGCACTGTCACTCATGTAGTGAAGTCAAAGTTTGCCTTCATCTACTCCAAGCTCCTCCCCTTGAGAGAGAGACACTGGTGGCAGGGAGCTCTGAGAGGACCACTGTTCACTCTGTGGCTTGCTGCTGTATCATTGTGGTGACAGGAAATTGAGAGTACGGACTATCAGTTATTTACGATGATTTGAATATGCTTTGTCTCCTCAGAAAATATGCTGAAATTAAGCAATTGTGGAACATTAAGAATAGAACCTTTATGGTGTCTAGATGTGTGGCCTTCAGGAGGTGATTAGACTTAGGAAGGTTATCAGGTGGGGTCCCTGTAATTGAATACTGATGGCTTTATAAGAAAAAGGGGGGGAGTCGATCCAAGATGGCGGAGACAAGCAGACGCAGGTAGGCCTGTGGCAGCGGCCCGCGGAGGTGGATGGGCCCGGCGGCAACAGCCGACAGGGACATTGAGACCCGGTGGCAGCTGGCGGAGACATTCAGGCCCAGTGGCGGCCCACAGAGATGGACAGGCCCTGTGGCAGAGATAAGTAGACGGAGGTCAACAGCCCGGCGCCGGCGGCCGACAGAGACATTCAGGCCCGGCGGCGGCGGCCCACAGAAATAGACGGGCCGCACGGGGGAGACGGGCGGACGCAGGTCGGCGACCTTCGGAGGTGGACGGCCCGGTGGCAGCGGCCGACAGGGACATACAGGCCCAGCAGCGACCGGCGGAGACATACAGGCCCGGTGGCGGCCCGCAGAGGTGGATGGTCCCAGCAGCAGTGACAAGCAGAGGTGGGTAGGCCCGCAGCGGCAGCCGGCAGAGATATACAGGCCCGTTGGTGGCCCACAGAGGTGGACGGAGCCAGCGGCAGCTGACAGGGACATACAGGCCCAGCGGTGGAGACGGGCAGAGGCAGGTGGGCCTGTGGCGGCAGGCCACAGGGGTGGACAGGCCCGGGGACAGAGAGGGGCGGACGCAGCTTGGAACGGGGACGCCCCTAGCCCCAACATCTGGGGAAGAGGCTATCTCCGTGGGTCGGAACCAGGGCGAGTCTGGACACTCCGTCTGGGGACAACCCAGGGCCCAACTGCTGATCCTGTGAAACCCAACAACTTGGAGGTGTTGGTGAGACTACCCTGCTCAGCTGAAACCCATCTGGGAGAGGATTCAGATGCCTACAATTTGAAGTCTGAAGAAACAAGATCAGCTGAGGAGTTGACAAATGAACAAAACTTGATCTGGGAACACAGAAGAAGGCGCTACCCAGCCACTAAACCAGATCACCAGAATCATAAGTATATACTTCACCGACTGAAATCAGCTGTCCCTGAAGAAACAGCCCAATAGCACCAATTTAACTAAGAACCCCTACTAAACCAAGACTAAAAATTAGAACAAGAGAGGCACTCTCAGACACAGACACCACCTGCACCGCACAGAGGAAAAGATGAGTAGACGCCAGTGCAAAAATACAGGCAACAACATAAAGACCTATATGGCAACATCAGAACCTAGTGATTCTACACCTGCAAGACCTAAACATACCATGACAGAAGAAACAGAAGAAATCAACCCTAAAAATGACTTTAAGAAGATGATAGAGGCCCTTAAAGAAGAAATAAAACATTCCCTCAATGAGGAAATAAAAACTTTCCTTAAAGAGGAAATGAAAAACTGCCTTAAAGAGGAAATAAAAACTTTCCTTAAAGAAGAAATGAAAAACTCTCTTAAAGAGGAAATAAAAACTTCCCTTAAAGAGGAAATGAAAAACTCTCTTAAAGAGGAAATAAAAAACTCCTTTAAAGAAATGGAAGAAAAAACGAACAAAAAATGGGAAGAAATCAAATCAAGCCAAGAAAAAGCAATTAAACGGATGAAAGAAACATTCCAAGACCTGAAAAATGAATTTGAGACAATAAAGAAAACACATGCTGAGGGAATGCTGGAAATAGAAATCCTGACTAAACGAACAGGAACTACAGAAACAAGCATAACCAACCGATTGCAAGAGATGGAACAGAGAATCTCTGACACTGAAGACATGATAGAGAAAATAGATTCGTCAGTCAAAGAAAATACTAAAGACAAAAAAGTCATAACACAAAATGTCCAGGAAATTTGGGACACCATGAAAAGACCAAACCTAAGAATAATAGGGATAGAAGAAGGAGAAGAATGCCAACTCAAAGGCACAGAAAATATATTCAACACAATCATAGAAGAAAACTTTCCTAACCTAAAGAAAGAAATACCTATGAAGATACAAGAAGCTTATAGAACACCGAATAGGCTGGATCCAAAAAAAACATCCCCTCGCCACATAATAATCAAAACACTAAACACACAGAACAAAGAAAAAATATTAAGAGCCGCAAAGGAAAAAGACCAAGTAACATATAAAGGTAAACCCATCAGAATAACACCAGACTACTCAATAGAGACTATGAAAGCTAGAAGATCATGGACAAATCTCATGCAGACACTAAGAGACCACGGATGCCAACCCAGACTATTATACCCAGCAAAACTCTTAATCACCATAGGTGGAATAAACAAAATATTCCAGGATAAAACCAAATTTAATCAATACCTCTCTACAAACCCAGCCCTACAGAAAGCACTAGAAGGGAAAATTCAACCCAAAGAAGCTAAACACATCCATGAAAAATCAAGCAATAGATAATCCCACACCAACATACACCACAGAAGGACAACACAACACAACCACAAAAAATAACAGGAATTAACAATCACTGGTCATTAATATCCATCAATATCAATAGTCTCAACTCACCTATACCTGGAGATCTCTGAGCAGGCTTCAGATTTTGACAGTTGATGAAAGATACGACAAGCATTAATGTGTGGGTGAAAAGCTTGGTGAAATTCTGAGTGAAGTTTTAGTTAAAGTTGGTTGAACTTGGGATTGACTGGGAGGCCAAAGATTTAAAAAGCAGAAGATTCTCTCAAGACACAAGTTGTGTGATAATAGTGTGTTTTGTGTGTGTGAATGACAATTTGTAAATGTTGAATTCTAGGCTTCGACAATCATTGTCAGTGCAGATCAAGCTGATGTTGAGAAAGATGCATCACAAGCACAGGCTGGAGGCTGGGGGCTTAGATGGTTTTGAGGAAGAGGTCTTGGTGGACTCTTTCATGGAGCAAAGGGAAGCAATGCCTTCTGGGAAATGAGCTAAGTTTTAATCTAGTCTTTAAGATTAGAAGTCGAAAACAAAAATATTAAGGAAAGGAAAACCTAATTGATCTTCGAAGTATTGTTATGTGGAATTGAGTGGGACTTTTGAGGCTTTTCTTCTAGAGAACAGGGACTTGGTTGTCAGGCCTATGTTAGGCCTAAACCTTGGTGCCATGTAGTTGTACTTAAATCATTTCAATGGAAAGTGTCTTAGTGATTGGAACTTCTAGTGCAATTTGGAGTTCTTCCATTTGAAAAATGTGATATTTGCATGGGATTGTTTGAATTTTGTTTTCTAGTCCCTCCCCATCACCACCCTCATAGTCTGAAGGTAGATTTTTCTTTCGATAAAGGAACAAAAAAAGTGAACATCTTGTTTGTAAATGGGTATCTAGTAGCTAGTGGTAAACTTGAAATGGTAGAATTCTTTAAAGCCTAATTCTAGGTTGTCTTAAGAAAATGTATCTTAATTATTTTTGAACCTGTATTCACCATGTTTTTTTCAAATATCTTAAGTTATATTTTCTTTTTCAGAGCTGCTTCTTATTTGGGGCTATTTTTTTTAATTGAGGCGTAATCCATAAAAGGGTATATTGTTTTGATGAGACTCTCTACAACTGTGGCTGGATGTCTTTCTTTAGTCTTCCAAGAAGGACCATTTTACTTTTTTAGAGTTACTTTTTAAAGTCATGAGATCAACAACTTGGACTACTATGCATGTAAGTGCTAATGCAAATTAAAGCCCAAGTTGACCTCCAGCAGCAGTTCATTCTATGTTGACAGTGAGAAAACACTTTGCCTGTTAGGATACTGTTACTCGTGGACTGAAATGCTGAAGAAACCCCTCCCCCTATTTTGTTTTTTGCAAAAATCAAGGTATATTCTAGGGTTTCCTGGTTGACCTCAACAGATAAACTGAGATGATAGTTTTAGTTCCGAATTGATCTGAATGTAGATTTACAGTCTACGTGTACAGCTGGCTAAGTGAGATCGCTTTCACAGTTCTGCATGTATCCCATCGGCTCCCCATTAGTCACTGAACTCTTAAAACTGGTATTGTAACATTACCACAATGTTTTGCGCCAATTTTATAAACTTTACAGTGCAATATGTGTTCCTTTTCTGAGGCAAACCAAAGGTATATTTCTCAAGGTTCTGCTTCTATCAGCAGCGTTGATGGAGGATTTTTTATACATTTGTAATAGATAGAAATAAACCAGAAAAAAAAAAGAAGAAAAAAAAGTGATGGAGGAAAAGGTGAACACTGCAAGAATACTCAAAAGGGCTGAGAGTTGCAAACGCCAAGAATGGCTTTGCATAGTAAATGGAATAGAACAGCTCTGAACTATAGCTTACTTTTCCTGGTTTGGTCTGACAGAATGATTGAATGCTTTTGTACAAAAATCAGAGCCTTAAAAACAAGGCTTTGGTGAGATTGTAAAATGGTGTGCCACTTTGGCAAAACAGTTTGGTGGTTGGTCAAAATGCAAAACATTGTTACTCTGTTACTCAACAATTCTACCCTTAGGAATATATCCTCAAACTACTGAAAATGTGCACCTATGAAACATGTACATGAAGGTTTACAGCAGTGTGTTGCTAATAGTAAAAAAGTTAAAACAACTCAAATAGCTATCAAATACTGGAGAGAAATAAAATGTGGCTTATTCATACAATAGAATATTATTAAGACATAAAAATGAATGAGAAACTGACAGATTAAATGATTTTGGTGAACCTTCATAATTTCATTTGTAGATCTTTCCATTTTTAATTTATAAATACATTTGGGGTTATAAATTATAAATGTACTGCCTCCTGTCAACATTGTATACTTCTATTTGATGATTTCTGTGTCAAACATTATATGGAAATGTTTCCAAGTATTTTCTGTATTAACTGTGAATGAATAGAACAAAATAAATTGCCTGTGATGGAAAAAAAAAAAAAAAAAAAAAAAAAAAAAAAAAAAAGAAAAAGGGGGATGGGATGTATCTCAGTGTTAGAGCATTTGCCCAGCAAATGTAAAGCTCTGGAGTTATTTCCCAAATTGGGTAGAAACCATAAGGGGAAAGACCAAAGAATATATATATATATATATATATATATATATATACTTTCCCTGTCTCTTACAGGTAGTGCCCTGCAGAATCCTGGGACTCTAACAGTGAGAAACCATCACCAGATACTGCCCTTCCACCCAGGAACAGAATGACAAGACAAAATAGTCCTCTCTTCTTCAACATTTAACCCAGTCTCTGGTACTGTGCAACAGAGCATCTGTAAGATGGCCATTGTTTCTGCTCTATCACTTCCAGGCTGACTGAAGACTGGAGCCGCACCCAGGAGAACAGGAAGTGAGCCACAGCTGTGATTAACTCTGATCCTGAGGGATGCTCATCTGAGTCACCTGCGATCTCTCAGGCCAGCAGACTGAAGGGCCAATGTGTCTTCTTATTAATGGTGTGTGAACTACTTAGATTCTGATTGACTGCAGCTTGAAAGATAAAACTTTGCCTCTTTGGAGCTGCTCCGGCTAAGGAAACGCTGACTCACGAGGCCCTTTCTACAGATATGCACAGGCTGGCTCACTGTTTGCTTCCATGGACTCACCATTGTTAGTTCCACACTGGGCCCCCAATCTGAGTCCTTGTCAAAAATTATCCAACTCCTGAACAACAAGATTAAACACTGGGGTAAAAAGAAAGGGGGAAATACACACACACACACACACACACACACACACACACACACACACACACACACGATTGCTTCTAGACATGCCAACTGTAGAACTGAACTCTTCTTGTTATGAATATAGCCCATTTAATACACTCCATAAATATTGCACGCTTATATCACATTTCACATGGAGAAGTCAGGGGCCCAGAGGTAAATTTCATCTCACCGGGCTCTTATGAAAGGAAATAAAAGCTTCCTTGAATGTTTTATGTTCTACTGCAGCATTTTAATTTTCATCTCCTACTAAAATTATGAACATGGTTTGCATCCGTTAGACTCATTCTTGTATGCTCAATAAACTTTTTTAAACGCATTAATAAGTTCTAGCTGTTTATCAAAACAATAATTATTTTCTTGTTTTAATACATATACACATTTTTCTTATTCCATAATTTATATTTCTGTTTCCCAAATAAAAAAACTAAAAACCTTCTTTTCCTCATTCATACCTATAACTGTTACTTAGGTTACTCTCATTTTCAAATAATCAATATTTCATTTTGATACTTGTCTTTAGAGACAGGGTCTTGAGTTGTAACCTCAGTTGGTCTTGATATTGTGATCCTCTTGCCTCAGTTCACTGAGTACCTTGATTAGACTGGTGAGTCATCAATGTCATGTTTCTATCAATATTGTTGAAATCTCACTTAAGACATGTTTCAAATAAAATAAATAAACAATTCTCTCTCCACCACATTCTCTCTCCCTTCTTTAGAATTATAGAAACCAACACTGAAGAACAGCCCCCACATGAAATCATCTTACCTTCATTCTGTGTCAAACATAACATTTGTTAGTATTCCCTCCCACGTCTCCTCAGGAAAGTCTGTACTGGGTAATTATCATGTTCATTGCAAGTAGATATTAGTTGCCCAAAATTTCAATTTTCACTCGAAGGCTGTTTTGTTTTGTTTTGAATCACTGACAACCAATTCTATCAGTCTTTTAAAGTGACAGTCTCGCTTGGTTTTCATGAAAATAAGTGAGAAAAACCTCAAGGTTGTGTTTGTGTAGTTTTCCAGATGGTCTTTTCGAGTAAACATGATGTTCTCTGGAAAGCACGTGCACTCTGCTCACATTCCCCCACACAGAACTTTCCCTCCAGATCCGGCTATACTTTGTAACACAACTGTTTTTATTTGAAATCTGTGTGTGTATGTATGTGCACCTGTTCATGTGTGCCTGTGCATGTGTGCATGCACATATGTACACATGGATGTGGAGGTCTGAGATTACTGTTGGGTGTCTTCCTCAATAATACTTTTTTTTTAAACAGTGTCTCTCAGTGAACCTGGAGCTCATGATGTGACTACACTGGCTGGCTAGCAAGCCCAGAGATCCTCCTGTCTCTACCTCCCATCATTGAGATTATAAACATGTGACATATACCCAGCATTTTTATGTGTGTGGTGGGGATCCAAACTCGGGTCCTCAGGCTTCCACAGCGAGCACTTTACCAAGCGAGCCATCTCCCCAGACCCAGCAGCATGCTCACGCACATTCCCAATTTTGTCACTGTGGTTGGTTTTAATGTCAACTTGCCACAAATCAGAGTTCATCTGACTAGGAAGCTTCACCTGAAGAACCATCCTGATTGCCTTAGTTCTGGGTGAAAACCCACCGGATTGTGAGCAGAACCTCCTGGAAGCAGTCCAGAAAGAAAGAGGCAGCAGAAGACTCCTCACCTTTTGCTCGCCTGACTTCCCTCTTGGGGGGTTGATTTCAGTTGTTGCTGCTGCTGATTTCTTCGCTGATACCATAACCAGTGTTGCCAGGCTGCCTGGTGGACTAAGGACCAGCAACTCTCCAGGAACCTCCCAGATTTCAGGTGCCAGAACAAGACTGCAGAGGCACCCAGACTTGTGGACTGAGCAGCTGCTGGGTGGCTGGCTGCTCTCTCTTGGGGAAATACAATTGCTTCAGGACCACTCCCACAGCGAAGGCCTATACAGTTTTCAGTTTCTTGGGTGTGATTCGGCTGCTGTTATTGACTTAAGGCAACCTAACCCAATAAATTCTTTATCTATTAAATACAAATATATACCCATCCCATTATTTCTCTTCCCTAGAGGATCCTGACTAACACAGTCACACAGAATCAAAAGACACACAGTGGTTTAATTAGTCATTTTTATTGCTTTATCAAGGGCATTCTTTGACAAAACTGTCCTTTCTCCCCTCCTTTGAGTAGACTCACCAAAGAAGTTTACTCGGTGATTGAAAAACAACTTGAGTTCATTTCAAAGGCTCTTGGAATACGTCCAGCCTCAAAACCATATATATCCCATCAGCTACAGTGACGGTCTTTAAGTCTGCTAATCAGCTCAATCATAGTTAAAAATTAAGTCCATGGCAGTACAATTTTGAATATTCATAACAGCCTGTGTAGGCCGGCTGTAGAATGTCTTCTCATGCTCTAGATTGGCTGACGCGGTTCTCATTTTGCGTGGTAAGTAACATGGAGGACACATTTTTGGCCTCATGCCCAGATGTCCTCAGAAGCATTCATCACTGTCCATTCCTGTCTCGTTGCAGAAGCTTCAGTGGCACAGACTGAAGGGACCTTCCAGATCACTGTTCCAAGGAGTATAAAGGAACGAGGGAGAAGACCAATCAGGCTTCTCTTCTTTTCTTTTCCTTATTGATCTTCTGTGGATGAGTAATTGGGGTCCAGATCTGTAGACCTACATCCTCTTTCTTGGTCCAGATACATTAAATGGTCTGGTTCCACGATTCAGGACAAGGTAATGGAAAGGCAACAAAAGACCCTTCTTGGGTTTCAGGTCTGAACTGTACTCATCCATCAAGCAGGAAGGTGTATTAAGGCTTGTCACCTACTGTCATGGGACTGGCTCAGTGTCATTATGTCATTTGAAGCTGTGTGCAGAACTATCAGAAATCCTAAGGGGGTAGCCAAGAACACTCTAGGCATTCTTCAGTACCTGTTCGTTTGGGTTTTTATGATTTAGTGTGTGTGTGTGTGTGTGTGTGTGTGTGTGTGTGTGTGTGTGTGTGTAAGAGAGGCAGGGTTTAGGGGATATGAATATGTGTGAGGATGTCTTGGAGTCCAGAAGGCATTGGATTCCTTGGAGCTGGAGTTCCAGTCTGCCAAACATGGGTGCTGGGACGCGAACTTGGGACCTCTGCAAGAGCAGCAAGCACTCTCTTCACTGCGCCATCTCTCTAGCCTCCTAGACCCTGGTTTCAACACCAACATGAAATCACAAACCCCTCGCCAGAACCTTTTTCCTTCTTTCCCTCATGTCTTACATGCCTGTCACAATACCTATGTCAGAACCGTCAATAAATGCATATCAAATAACAAACAAGAACAAAGGGGCATCCCCCTGATATTATCATTCATCAGTCTGTCTTACTGGACAAATCTCAGTCACAGTCTCCACAAAAAAAAGAGTAATGGCTAGAGACACCACCAGCATTTACGTAAAATATAAAGGATGAACACTTGCTCATTTAATCAGCACAACTGTCTCACAGGTTACCTAGTACAGTAGGCATATGGTAGAATAGGTAGAAGGACCAAATAATTTGAGCAAGATAATGAAGATAATACATTGCAAAGAATCAATGTAGGCTATGTTCTTCTTACTCTAGTGTCACAGTGCATAATTCCATATCCAACACTTTTGGTAATCATATATATAATTTATTATTATAATGTATGTACTATATGGTATATATTTATTATGCATAATATGTTGATAATATATTATGCAGTAAAAATATTCACTAATAATAAAAATTTTTTAAACCAAAAAAATTTGAAGAACCGTAAGGATGTTTTATAAAATATTCAAGACTGCAAAGTTTTTAAAACATAAGCTAATCACCATTGTTCTTTGAGCTTCCACACTACATACTTTGATGATTCCAAGACACATGGCTTATGCAGAATTGTGCCCATCTTACTCTAGGGTGGTCAACTTACTCTATACTGGTGCTACGGACTGAATATGCTAAAATTTTAATGTCAAATATTAGGCATTTGCCAGGTGTGGTGGTGCACACCTTTAATCCTAGCACTTGGGAGGCAGAGTTGGGCAGATCTCTGTGATTTGAAGCCAGACAAATCTACAAAGAGAGTTCTAGGCTAGCCAGGGATATACAGTTAAGACTTTGTTTAAGACAATAACAAAACAAAAACCCCACATCTATAGAAAGGTAAGTCCTTTGGGAAGTAAGTAGGGCATGTGGGTGGATTGGTGTTGTTATAAAATAAACCTCAGAGAACTCACTCACCCATTGTCATGTAAGTCACAGGAAGAAGACTGCTATGTGTGAACCAAGCAGCCCCTGACTGGACACCCAATGGACCAGCACCGTGATTTCCCAGCTTCCAAAATATAAGAAGTAAATTTTTGTTATTTCTAAGTCACCAAGTCTGTGATATTCTATAAAACAACCAAGAGAGACTAAAAAAGAACTTGGTATCCAAAGTGGGGTGCTGCTGTATAAGTCCCCAAAGTGAGTTAAGTGTCTTGGAACTGGGGAAAGGGAAGGCCAGAAGAGAGCCTTGATTATATTTAGCAGGAATTGTACTGTAATGGCTTTGAAAAGTATTTATCATATGAGGTTTTTTTTCAAGTTTAGGTCTGTACTAAGCTGTGTTCTGCAGATACTGAGCTGGCTTTCCTATGTGTAATACATAATGTATGACTGGAAAAATGACATTCGTTTTCACTTTTTTCTTCTGAGCAACATACTATGCATCCAATTCTACTAATAATAATGGCCCTAACAGATATTCTAAGTACTAGAAACCAGTCCTTAAGCTAGTAAGAACTTAGGTTCTAAAACTGTAGGTTTGTTACATGACCAAAATCGAAGTTGTCTCCATTTTCGGGTGCAGAAGTGAAGACTACTGGCAAACATGAGTAGCGACCTTCATAAAAATTCTGGTAGGTTTTCTGTCCACTTTCTCAGACCGCCTTGAAACTTTGTTCTTGTGAATAATCTACGTAAAATACACTGAGACTCGGAAGTGACTGCTGCATTGGTATTCCTTACTGTCATCCCTTGAGGCAGTTCTCTGAGAGTGAGGCAAAGAGAAGCATGGTAAGACAGCACCAACACAGGCAAGGTACACTTAGACATTCAGAGTGCAGCTCTTATTTGCAGACAAGAGGCCTGTTAGATTAGGAGACACTTCCCATACTATAACATCAGGAGAATGTCAGGAGAAAGAAAGCAGCTTATTAAGGAAAACCTAATAAAAATAAGCCTTGAAGCACATAAGTCTCAAATCTGTGGGCACATAACAGTCCCATAATACCACATTTATTTGCACTGAAATGTGTTCCATTAAAAACGTTTTTATTAATTCTTTGAAAACCTCATACAATGTATTTTGATAGTATTTACCCACAAGTCCTATCCCTATATCTTCCCAAATACACCTGACCTCCTATGCCCCACAATGTCATGTCCTCATTTTTCAATAACCCCCAGAATCCAAGTAGTGCTCTACATATAGTCCTGGGTGTGGGATGACCCACATGA
Organism: Peromyscus maniculatus bairdii; assembly: GCF_049852395.1. Taxonomy (NCBI): domain Eukaryota; kingdom Metazoa; phylum Chordata; class Mammalia; order Rodentia; family Cricetidae; genus Peromyscus; species Peromyscus maniculatus. The sequence goes on from NC_134868.1 coordinate 41,784,069, forward strand.
GCATGGCTAACCTACCAGGATCCAAGCCATTGAGGAAAATGACTCTCCTTTCCCTAGACTACATCAACTGTCCACAGCTCTTTGGTTGCTGGTCAGGGCTCAAGAATCCATTCACCCTCCATGCCAGAATGACTGGTTTGATCTTGTGCTGGCAACCAGAGTTTCTGTGAGTTCAAGAATACAGCAGTCCTGTAATGTTCAGAGGATACTATTTCACTTCAGTCTTCCCTGACTTCCACCTCTTACAAGCTTTCCGCCTCCTCGTCCTGGATGTTCCCCGAGCCCTGGGGAAAGGCGTGATGTACATGTTCCATTTGTAGCCGAGCCCTCCACTGATGCTCATTCTCTGCACTTTGACCGGTTGCCAGTTTCTGTGTTAACTACTATCCACTGCACAAAGAAACATCTCTTTGGTGTCCCACAGCTAGACTAATCTCCAGTTACAGAGATCTGAGTTCAGAAAGAGGTTTGACATGAGCGAACACACTACTATTATTTTGCTTTATGTACCGAGTACCAAACTGCTTTTTTTTTCTGTACTTGTTTTTTATAGTTTTGGTTGTGAGCCTAGCCTTTAACAGCTAAGCCATCTCTCCAGCCCTGTACTCCAGTTTTTAATCCCATGGAATTCCCTCTTCTCCATCGTCCACAACTGGGGAGGGTATCACATAATCAAAGATTTTATTTCATATAAAAATTCCTAGCAATATACTCCAATGAAGTGTAGACAAAATTTCAATATGGAACTCTGGAAAAAGATCTATGATGGAAAAAGATGACATGAAATATGCAACAGTGCCACTTACATCTTGATGGAAACTAACTGGACTTAAGGAACTCATGCTGGAGAGGACACAGAACCAAGAGGTGAACTCACTACTACCACCTTCCTAAATCAGTACAGCCTCTAGCTGAATTCTAACCTTGATTATTATACCCACTGATAATGGTAATTCTCATCCCAATGGGGGAGCATCATCATAGATGGCTACTCTAGAGACCCACAAGTGGTCAAACTACAGAGAATAAGTGAACATGGGGTATTGAGCCCCAATAAGTACATGTATACCACACAACACTGAGCAGGGGAAGTAGACACAGGCTCCCACCTATGGTGATATTTTATTTGTATTCAAATGTTATTTGTATGTTAATAAATAAAGTTGCCCGGGGGTCAGAGCTATTAGCAAGCCATAGGAAAGCAGGGCAATGGTGGCATATGCTTGTAATCCCAGCACTTGGTAGACAGAGCTAGGTAAGTCTCTGTGTGTTCAGGGATACAGCCAGTATTGGATACACATGCCTTTAATCTCAATACCAATCAATAGAAAGCCTGGAGGTCTATACAGACAGGCCATGAAGAGGCAGTCACATGGTTGGGTTTACAACCAATGAGAAGGCAAAACAGAAACACTATAAAAAGACAGACACACAGGAAATAGCTCTGGTTAGGAGAGGTAGGACCACCACAGGAGGAAGGGTAAGGTTTTAGCTCTTAGCTCTGACCTCTTGCCTTTCTTCTTTGCATTGGTTCTGTGTTTCTTATTTAATAAGACGGTTGGTTACATGTATACCCACCCACTAACCAAGAAGCTACATCTAATTGATGAGTGCTGGCAAAGGAAAAATTAGCTTTCCCCATTGCAGTCTCACTGGGTATATCAACCACACTTCAGGGTAGGCCCCATGCCCAGGAGTAGTTGCCCAACATAACACATACTTAATAACATTTTTGTAGACTTCTTGTCTCATTTTGCTTTGTTTTTTTTGTTTTTGTTTTTTTTTTGTCTTGTTGGTATTTTGCTTGTATATTTTGTTTTCAGTTTTTGTGGGGTTTGGGGGGTGTTTCTTGTTTATTTGTTTATTTTTAGAGCAAGGTCATAGAACTGGGTGGGTGGGAAAGTGAGGAAGATCTAGGAGGAGGTGGGGGAGGGGAAAGCAAGATCAGAATATATTGTATGAAAGACAATTCAGTTAGAAAAAAAAAAAAGATAGTAAGAGCCAGAAGACCATGATACCTTTTACAAGACAGTGTCTTCTAGACACAAGAGGGATTCTGCACCCATGAAACCTCAACAGAATGGCTGCCCAAACAAGACCTGCATAATGACCACACCAGTGAACATGCCAGTGGAGATGGTCGAAATTACACAAGGGCCCATCCCTAGATAAAGAACAACATACAGTCAGTGGTTGTTGAGAGAGGGAAAATCAGTTTTCTCTAGGCACAAGACCCCTGACAGGTGATCCAATATCAAGTGGTCAGCCCTAAAAACATGAACATACAAACAACACTAAATGAGCTTAGTAGCTTATATATACATATATGTGTGTATGCATAACATTAATAATTACACATAAATAAGTCATGAATCTGTAAATGAGTGAGGGGAGGAAAAATTAGGGGACAAAGATGGGTGGAAATGGTGTAAATACAGTGTACTCATATACAAAATTCTAGAAAAAAATTATTTATTTATTTTGAAACATGAAATCAATTTTGTTTATGCCTGTAACAGAACCTTAGTGGAAGAAACTTTGTTTTGCAGTGGGCAGCAGTCACTGGAGAGATGTGCAACTGGTCAACCTACTGAGAATAAAAGGCTAAGTGCTCAGCCATAAATGGGACCTCTCTCTCCAACACCTGCCCCAGTGAAGGTTCAGCAAACGTTGAGGAAAGGGGATAGAAAGAATGTAAAAGCCTGAAAGCAGGAAGGAGTGTTGTGAAATTCTGTCCACTAGACACGGCATCGCTGTCACACGAATGAACTCACAGCAGCCTGCATTACCTGTATGAGACCTGCACAAGATCACGCCAGTCGAAATCCCCACAAAAGTGGGAGAGACAATCTCCAGGCTGTTAACAACGGAGCTTTTACGAGAGAGAATGTGGCCACTGGCAGTGTTCCTATGAGCCAATGGATGGCCCCTCAGGCGTGCACATATGAGCGGAACTGACTGGATTTGGTGTGTTCTAATATATTCTTAAAAGACAGAGTTAGGGGGAATGGACACAGCAGGGACATTGGGAGAGGTGGGGGGATCATATTTTAATAAATATTGGTCATATTCATCATATTTGAAGTTCTCGAAAATGTTAATAATTCCTGAAATACTGAGATGAAAGACACGCATGGAGAACTAAGTATTTGTTGTAGACATTTATGGAGAGAAAGTAAAGCTACTACATTATTTCATCAAAGGCATAAATCCTTTTGCAGACCACTCTTGAGGATTCAGAAAGAACTCCACTTCATTCCGTATACAGTTTAAAGCCTGGCCTTATACCAACAACCCCCTTTCAAAGCTTTACTGCTTTGATGTTATTAGATAAAATGGTAGAGAATCCCCTCCATTCCCAATACTAAGTAAAATACATATGCTCTGTTCTCCGAAAAATATACTTCTATTGAAAAACACACATCTAAGCCAATTTCTTCCCACATCAGTAAAAGTACCTAGAAAATTAAACATCTTAAATTTTCATGAGGAATGAAAGAACATTACCACCTCAAAGGTCAGCTCAATCATTTCTTAAGATAGAAAACCCAAGGCCCAAAGAAGTTAAGAGACTTGCCTAAAATCATGTTGAATTAATGACAGATGTAGGGTTAAGGAGAACCTCTCCACAGACAGGTTCTCCCACCAGCAAGGTGACCCTACTGCCCATCAAGAATGTGTTATTTTTCATCATTTCTTGCAGGCTGGACGACACAGTTTGAGGGCAATGCTTATGTATTCCCATAATTAAGAACACAGAAACCAACACAACAGTCACCAAGAGGCCTTTGTGTGGACCGACGTCTCCTTACCATCTAATGGAATAAAAGCCGGTGTTGTTTCTCCTTGTTTTCAGAGAGCTCCAGGAGGTAACCAGACAATATGGCTGAACCTTCCTTTTCTGACAGCATTAGAAACCAGGAAACATCCATCAGCAGACTGCCTACCTACCATGACCGGCTGTCTACATCATCCTAATGACAATCAACTTGGACCCAAGGAGAGCCCAGCCAGGGCATTCACTTCCCTCACCTTGATCAAAATAAATGGCTGTTTGCCATGAATATGACAATTCTTCCTCTCCTGCGCCATAGCGTAAGAAACAATTAGTGACATCTCACTGATGGAAAAACTGGGAGTCATGTCTAGAAAGTTCTACTTCAGAGAGAAATGGGAGGAGGCCACAGGTGAAGAGAATATAGACTAGGCCAGTTGAAAGGACCTTGAAGTCAGCACAAGACAGCCCCAGACCAAGTTCTCAGCACAAAGGAGATTTATGTGCCCCAGAGGGACAGAGGACAGGGAATAAGAGACAAAGACAAGGGAGAGAGGATGAGGGGGAAGGGAAGGATACAAGGGAGAGGGGGAAGGGGTATTTGTCTCAGAGGGCCAAAGGACTGCCTCTGGATAGAGAGGAGACCCATGGGCAAATAAAGAAAAAAGAGGAAACCTCATGTTAGGATGAGGTGTTTAATTTTGATTGGGCATGTTAATTAGGGCAGCTAAAAGGGGGTTTTTGATTGTTGGACTTCAATACTTTGATAGCTAGACCTTGGTGGTCCTCCTCAGGGGCAGAAAGTGGCCAAATAAGGGAAAAGACCTTGCAGGCTAGCTTTGGAGAAGTGATCTAACAGTTCAGCAAGGCAGAAGGAACAGGGATGGTCAAGGCCTGCCAGAGCCATGTCCGCTATGCTTGGGCCAGCCAGAGCTCCTTCACTAGCGAGGTGGCTTGGAGGTGTGGAGACGAAGGAAGACATGCGTGTGTCCTTTGGACTGGGAGAACAGAGATGCTTGACACAGCCTTCCTTCCTCACTCACATCCCTGAGAACAACAGCTGGAATCTCTCACGGCCAAGTTCTAAAGCGTTTCCTTCACTCTCAACATCAAGAAACTGGGCTTGCCAAATACCAATGAGGTGCTGACAGGGCGGTGAGTATCACACATCCACAGCTAGGTCTGCAGCTACGAAAGCACTTGACCTGAGGTCAGGTTCCACAGGAGACGGAGAGTTGGTGGGTCCAAACACATAAACTGAAGGCCACCAATGCCCATTCTAAAAAGTCTTAACTTTTTTAGTATAAAAATATAGAGGCAACCACTCAAAGTAATTCACAGCTATTATTTGACAGGGCTCTTTGTGAGAACTGATGCAATTAGTTCTTATTCTGATGGCTTGTTCTCTCCAAATATTAAGGCATCCAAGAAAATTAATCGAATTCTGTCATTCTAGTGCCTTTTAAAATTAGTCTTTAAATACTAGGCCCCAAAATTCTTCAGATGAAAAATTTTGATTCCTATCCACCAGCCACCTCAGCGCCTGGGCTTCTTTCTTAGACTGCTGAAAGCTGGGGAGCCACAGCTCTCTCAACGATCTCCCATGCAGGGCTGGAGGAGAAGCTGGAGATGAGAAGGTGAACAAGGTAGGCTCTGGGCAACTCAGGTGGCTAACGTCGGCTTTCCATTGTTTGGGTGGTAAGCCCTGCATGGAGAGAAGGGGAGAGAGAATTTAAAACATACGGTAAGGAAATACAGTTCCCCCACATTCCTGCCACTCAACGGTAGGACACAGCACACTTTCCATAAAGCTCATGCTTTCCCTCCACAGCCTCAGCAGTTGTGTGGTGGACGAGTCCAAGGGGACAGTATCAACATGTACTGAGACTATTCTATGCACTGGACACTCCGCCAGGTGCCAGCTGAGACAGTCTCGCTGAATTCTCCCAGCAATCCAATGCAATACAACCACCATATTTTACAGAGACCAGAAGTACTGTCCCAAAACAATGTATCAGCACACTTAAGATGGAGCCTAGTTCTCCCTGGAGTCCTCCTCCCCTCTCCTGCTTGTTGACTTATTGAATTACTTTTCTCCTGTATGCCAATGCCCATATCCTCCTCTGCACAGGAAAGCTTTTTAATGTGATTAATATAGTTCTTGATTTTTTTTTGGATATAATGTTAATTTTCTATTCCTGTGACAAAACACCAGGATGAAGGCTACTCAGAGAGAAAAGGGTATTTAACTGGGTTTGTGGCTTCCGAGGGTTAGAGTCTTGGATAGTGGAGCAAAGACACAACCACCGGAACAGCTGAGAGCTCACATCCTCAACCACAAGCAGAAGGCAGAGAGGACACACTGCGAACAGTGCCTTTGGACACCTCCACGCCTGCCCCAGTGATGTACCTCCTCCAATAAGGCCACACCTCCTAACTCTTCCCAAACAGTTCCGCAGCTGAGGACCAAGCAATCATCTTTCCCCTCCGCCACATCTCCCAACACACACATGAAACTTCATGTTCTTTCTGTCTCTTAGGGAAAAAAAAAATCACACACACACACGCAAAAATCACAAATAGGCCCACAGCCTCCTCACCCCTTCTGCAACACATAACTCCAGGATCGCCCAATGCCTCCTGAATCGCCTACCAAAACAAAACAAACAAAAAAACAAAACAAAACAAAAAACCTAAATGAAGCCAAAAGGACTCAGTTATCTTTAAGGGAACTGGCCACTGAGGTTTGACCATGTTCCAATGAGTATATGAGCGACACAAATTGGACTTGACATATAAGAATACATCTTCTTCTGTAGGAGACCAAGTCTGACCTGTTAAAGGGTTCTTGTGGGGAGGAGAGAGGAATGAGGAAGTATTAGATAGAAAAATAGACGGAGACATAGGATAGCTTCAGGAGGGCCCTAGGTCAATACCCAGTTGCCTTGAGATTTATTCAAATGGGCTTTTTATACACTACCAAGGGGAGAGGCAAAAGACCTCCCCTTTTCAAGATCAAAGCACAACATACAGACAAGTGTAGACCCTTCCAAACACCCGGTAACCACACCCCTGGCCAAACCATCCTATTATGCAGCCCTGCTGGGTAAAGCAAGCTCAGACTCTCTGACCTTGAGTAAGGTCTTACCAGGGAGCCTCTGTGGGCCCCCACATTCTTTTTCCTTTCTTTTTGGGGAGGGGGACTCAAAGGTGCAAGGGTGAGCCTGGGAGGAATGAGAAGCAAGTGTGAATTTCATTGTATGAAATTCCCAAACAATCAATAAAAATATTATGTTGGGAAAAAAAAACTAAACAGCCTGATTTGTGTCAGCCAATTACTCCTGGGCATAGGACCTTCCCTGGAGTGTGGCTGACACACCACTCCATTAGAGAAAATGGATTTTCTCACTTCCAGCAGCTATCAACTGCAAATAGCTGGAGAGATTTAAAAAGAAGTTTCTCTAAAGTGAAACATGCCTGAAATCTGTAATTCAGTTAGTAGTGATGTACCAATAGTAATTCAGTTAGTAGTGATGTACCAATAGTAATTTCTTAGTTTTGACACATGTACAGTGGTTATATAAAATGTTAGCATTAGGAGACATTAGGTAAAGGGTATACAGACATGAGCTTTTCATTGTGACTCTTCTGTGAATAAAATTTCTTCAAGAAAAAACATTTTTAAAGGCAATGGCAAAATGCCTTAAAATTCCCAGGAAAAGCTAGATGGTCGGTGGTGGTGCACGCCTTTAATCTCAGCATTCAGGAGGCAGAGGCAGGCGGATCCCTGTGAGTTCGAGGCCAGCCTGGGCTACAGAGTAAGTTCCAGGAAAGGCTCCAAAGCTACACAGAGAAACCCTGTCTGGAAAAAAAAATTCCCAGAAAACTGATGTTTCCATAGTTGGTATTTGGCTAAGTTATGTCATAAACATTAGAGAAGAATGAAGATACCCCACACACTTGTCAGGAAACCACTGGAGGCTCTGATCAACCAAAACAAGGGAGCAAACTGAAATACCAGAAAGCAGTGCCACCACGAGAAAGAACGGAATTCCTCAGGCTGACACTCTACATACAGTAAAGAGAGCAACAATGACTGTAGACATGGTCACAAGGCTCAGACAATCTCTACATGGTCAGACTTCGTCATTACTGTGAGAACAACTTAAGGAAGGGTTTAGTTAGCTCATGGTTTTGGAGGTTTCAGTCCATCATGACAGGGCATGGTGCAACAGAACTAACTCACAGCACCTAAGAAGCTGAATGAAGGAAGGAGCCAAGCAAGACATGCCCTTCTCTTTTTAGATGACAGCTCATTTATTTATTAAAGGGGGGGGGCTGTCGTGGTATTCATATAAAAGTCACAGGACAACTTGCAGGTGCTGGTACCTACCTTCTATCATGCAGGTTCCAAAAGATAAAACTCAGATTGTCAGGCATAAAACATCTTTCTACACCATGCCATCCCTCAGTGACCTCTGCCCTTCATCCAGACTCTACTTCCCCATTCCCACCATTTTACAATAGTCTCTCAAAGTTAAGCCATTGGTTATAGGAGAGCCCTCGTGATCTAACCATCTCCGGAAACGTCCTCATAAACACATCCAGGTGTGCTTTACTGATCTCCTAGGCATCCCAGACTGCCAGGTTGACAATCTAGACTGATCATCATACCTGGAGCACAGGAGCTCCTCAGAGAAGACTCAACGAAGACTAACTTAGTGACAAGTCATCCAACAATTTAAAAAAAAAGGTATTATTAATTAGAAGGAAACAAAAAGCTGCACAGATAAGGCACAAGTCACAGTGTGCTATACAGCTATTGTGGTAGCTTCTGAAGAAAGCAGCAACAAGAAGTGGAGGACAGTTGGCTTTGTCTCAATGTGTGCGATTATTTAATGTCTTCCCTACATGCATAAGTATCTTCTTCTACAAAAAAGTTGTTCGATATTAAAATAACAGTAACGTATCAGGTTTATCGTTATTATAACTTATCTCAAATATAATAGCAATTTTGATGCTACCTTTGGTTAGGTCAACATACTTTCTTTTCCTTAAACTGCCTGTGGGAAACATAGGAAAAGACACCGGGGTGTTTACTCTGAGGGAGAGAGGGCTGTGGGTGAAAATAGCTTTGACCATCAAGGGAAGTAGGAATTAGTTTACTTGGGAAGAGAAGCCTTCTTCCAATCCCCCTTGGTTTGGTTTCAATTAGTTTTGGCATGTTACTGGAGCACGATCTCTGTCTTCAGTAAGGCTTGGCCTAACATTAGTGCTTTCCCAGCACATCTTCCTAGATGAAGACCTAGAGACCAGAAAGGAAACTGGGGGTGGGGGAAGCTTTTAATGAAACCAGAGTACAGGGGAGGAGAACGGAGCTTTGTAATAAGGAGCAAAGGCAGACAAGTGATGGGGGACAGTCACATGGTGTCTCTGAGTCTTTGCTGAGGCTTTTATTGGAGTGGACATGAAAACTTCATTTCACTCCCTTGGGCCACTGGAGGAAGAAATAATCACTTTATTTCTGACGGCTTTTAACTTTGGGCCAGTTAAACGCTGTCTGTGGGACCTAAGATTCAAGATGCATATTTGACAAAGGAGACCGCTAGCTGAGTTGCTATAGTTACCTATATAGTTTGGGTCAGCCATGTGGTAAGAACAGAAACCACTCCTTTCAGTTTAAACTTTTAGTTTGGGGGCCGGCTTACGAGCCCAAGTCTCTCTTCTGATTTCTTTTTAACTAAGCAGTCACAAGTGGTCTAAAGACTGCTTTCTGAAATGTTAGCAACTGAAGGCTGTAAGTTGCCTTTTGGACAATCAGCCCCTCTCCCAAATCCCTAACGCTTGGCCTACCCTCACCACAACACAGCAAGAGTTCTTTACTAAGACATTTCTGAGCACAGAGGGCCAAACTGCAAACCATGAAGAAATGCTCAGACTTAGACTCAAAATTGGGTTTGCTTCGGCCAGGCATTGTGTCGGGATACACCTGGGCAAGAGCCAAATAGATGCTGTTAAAGGGATACCAAAGTGATAACCAGAGACAATGGCTCACGTTCTCAGCAGTGGAAGAACCAGAGGCAGACAGTGAAGAACTGACCACACAGGGGAAACTTGGGAGGCATAAAAAACACCGCACAACTGTCCAAACTGATGAGGGATAAACTAAGCTGTCTCTAAAAAGTAATGAAATCACCAGTACTGGAGATGCTCTAGAGACAGGGTGCACAATTTGAATCATCAGCCAGCTAGTCACTGTATTGGTCACACAACCAGGAGTCCTCCTCAACCACGGCCCTGCCCAGATGTTTATTTGAGGCCTTCAGTAATAAGAGCATCTTTATGCCACTCAAGAGAAGGGTCCACTGCATGGTGTAATGTTAAGTTCCATCCGAGGGTAACACTACAGAGAGAAGAAATGGATGAAATGCCTTGTTTCAGTTTAAGGTTCCAACAGAAATATTTTACAACATGATCTGAAGTGCGGTAGAGGAAACAGTCATGGCATTTTTAGAAATAACTAAGTTTCTGCATCTCCTTCCAGCTGAGGGCCTGAGTAGCAAAACCGGCTGTTTCTAAAATATGATTTTAAAAGACTCTGCTTCCAAAGAGAATATGGTTCCTAGGCTGAGAAAGAGAAATGATTCTGAGAGTCCTAAGATTCGGAACTCTTCCACGGTCTGCGAGAAACTGAATTCGGAGTGAGAACGCCTTCCCAGGAAAGATGAAGTGTGAGCTGTAGCTTTAGGCATTAAACAGGAAAGAGGTGGCTACCGACAAAGAGGGGACAGGGAATCACCAAGGATTTCCACAAATTCCGAAAAGTCAAGGATGGGCTACCTTATCAGTGTGGAACAGCCGGGAGGCCCGAGTGCAAAAACGTTCAAATGCACTTGAATGCTCTTCTCTCTAGGCTTCCAGTAAATACCCAAGGAGGAAGATAAAAAGAAAACAGAAGAGAACGCACAAAGGGTCCCCCTCTTCGAGACAGTGTAAGAATGGTGGTCATTCCCAATAGCTGAGGAGCCCCCATGGTACTGGACTGGGACCTCTGGATAGGCAAGACAGCTGTTTGGCTTGAACTGTTTAGGAGGCCTCCAGTCAGTGGGATCGGGATCCATCCCTAGTGCATGAGCCAGCTTTTTGGAGCCTAGTGCCTATGCTGAGACACTTTGCGCAGCCTTGGTACAGAAAGGAGGGGCTTGGACCTGCCTCAACTGAATGTACCAGGCTCTGCTGACTCCCCATGGGAGACCTTGCCTTGGAGGAGGTGGGAATTGGGGGGGGGGGGTTTGGGGGGAAGGCTGGGGGGTGAGAGGAGGGAATAGAGGGGAATCTGTGGTTAGTATGTAAAATGTGTAGAAAATCTCTTAATAAATTAATAAAATTAAAAAAAAAAGAATGGTGGTCATTCAAGAATCCCAGATTCTTTTCTCATAAAGAAAAGCTATCATGAGCCACTAAGGGATCCTAAGAAAATCCTTCTACCCCTGGATCTACACCCATGGGGAAAACAAAACAAAAATCATCTTTCTAATGGTTGTGGGAAATGTCGAAATGATTTTGTGACTAAACAGGCTACGGTGATACTAGAAGTCACCTGCCAATGGTGAGGGACATGGAATTCTCCCACCCAAACCACCCAGAAATACAAAGCATAGTCTGTCATGGAAAAAAGAATCAGGAAAATCTACACAGCTTTACCCCTAGATCCAGGAAATCAGAGCTGCCATGAGTTTGAGGCTTCCAAGACAAAGAACCCAGCATGCCCCACCATGAACCTACCACATCATAATCCACAACTTCACTACACACAAGAGGAAAAACATTGAAGCCTCTGGAAAATTAAAAGCAAGCAACAAAGGTCTGGGACAATTCTTCAATAGTAGAGTACTTGTTTGATAAGTACAAAGGCCAGAAGGTGATCTGTAACACTACAGGAGGGAGAGAGAAACATGAAATCAAACTCCAGCTCCACTCTTAACTAGACTGACCAAAGCCAGAAAGTAACAGAAGCATATCCACTTTTGAATACAAACGTTAGACCACCTCCATCCATGTATGTCCTGTTACCTATAGCACCAGCAACCAGTCAATCAGTCAAGGACCATGGGCCACATGAAAAATAAGACAAGAGCTAAGTAAGCATTGCCAAGAGAAAAAGAAATGAATGGAAACAGAACCAGAAGACGACACAAACACTGACACTCTCAGGGAGGGCATTTAAAATGATTGCCAGTCACTTGCTAAAAATACACGGTGGATAAGGGAGGAAGTAGGCATGCTTCGGGGACCTGACTGAGAAACAGACAACGAGTCAAATGGAAATGCTATGTTTCAGTAGTTGAGAGGATGTTGAAGCCAGTGGTGCCCACGCTACTGTCCACTGACGTCCTACGATTGTAACTTTTTAACATTGATGTGCTTAGGGAGGGTGGGGGGTGCCATTGTGTACATGTGGGTGTCAGAAGACAGCCTCTGGGAGTCAGGCCACTCCTTCCCCCACACAGGTTCTCAAGGACTCTAACTCAGGTCACCAGGCTCGGGCAACAAGCATTTACCTGCTGAACCATTTCACCAACCCATCCATCTATTATTTGAAAACCACTTCAAGGGGGGGTGGGGGGGGAGAGAAGAAACACAAAATAAGGACACGCGTGGTTTCTATGTGGGGACTGTGAGGCTACCAACAATCTCCAACTTGGAACTGTCTCCTCACATCTTTTATCTATAACGTAAAAAGCAGAGAAATTTCCAGGCAACATCCATTACAGTAAATTCTATTAGCCTGACTGAGGTCAAGCTGCTTTGTTTTGTGGAAGTGGAAACAGGAAATGTTTAAATTCTCTTGGATGGTCAGACCAGAAATATCCCCCACCTTCATATAGTATTTAGCATTCAAATCCCTCCAATGTCATCCAAAGTACATAAAATATTCTTTAACATTTCAGGATTTTGACCCAGGATATGTTCATTGGATAACTTTTAACAGCTAGTGTCTGTGATACAGGAAACACTAGTTGTGCATTCAGTGGACGTTAGATTAAAGCTTGTTCACAGTAAGGGCTGAATGCTGGGGACAGAGCTCGGTGAGCAAGCGCGCTTGCCTTTAAGACCTGAGTTAGAACCTCCAGAGGCCATGGAAAGCTGGGTATGTGATAATGTACATCTGCAAAGCCGGTGTCGCTGGGATGAGATAAGAGGCCGAGACAGGGGACTCCCCAGAAGCTCACAGGCAGCCAGCCTGGTATACACAGTGGTACCGCACAACAAAGGCCTTGTTTCAGATATGGTGGAAGGTGAGAACCAACCCAAGGTCATCATCTGACCTCCACACCTACTCTGTGGCACACATAACCATACTCACACATGTAAATGTATGCATACATCTCTCTCTCTCTCTCTCTCTCTCTCTCTCTCTCTCTCTCTCTCTCTCTCTCACACACACACACACACACACACACACACACACACACACACACACACAAGAATAAAGCAATTCATTCTCTCCTGGCAAGTGTCCAGTTGATGAATTATGGTTTTGATGAAGGTGCTTATTTAATACCAATAGCTGTATCTTACCAGAAAATTCTGCAATGTGACTCCAACTCCATTTAATTCTATCTTTTGTTACTAGAATGTGCACTCTCTGGGTAGTTAATGGAGTCACTGTTAACAGTTGGTATCCTCAGTACTGCGGCAATTGTACTAAAAAGTTTCTTCCAATAATGAGAATGGCCCTTTGGAAGACTTTAGTAGAATCTGTACTATAAATATTCTTGTTCCTCATCAGAGAATCTTTCCTTCACAGAGCCCATCAAAATTTATTTCCATAATTATTCAATGCTGTCTGTTCAAACTGCAAGCATATGACAAAGGCAATGTCTTTTATTGATGGCCATTATCTAAGTCAGTCCAAAATGAGGGAGCTGCCTTAGTAATAGTCTCACAGCATTTTTTTTCTGTAAATAAAATGGAGATATCCAAGTAAAATAGTATTGACTGGACACATAGTTTAATTCCATTCTCTCTTGAATTCCCATAAGATGAGAATAATATATTTTGTGTTATGGTATGAATTCATAAAGAAAAATTAAGATGATGAAGAAAACAAGAACCAAATTTTGGAAACTGTGAAGTTAATAGATGGGTGGCAAATGACTTAACTGGGCAGAGAAAGCCCAATCCCAACAAGCAGCAAGCACCACAAGATATTCTGGAATCTGGTGACAGATGGGATCCCTGGGCATGGCTGTAACAATGGGCTAACAGCAAGGCTAAGGCTCCTTGTTTAAGAAGCAGCGTCAGTGCCATGTCATTATTCTGCGCGTGCACACACACACGCGCGCGCGCGCACACACACACACACACACACACACACACACACACACACACGCACACACACGCACACACACAAATGATGCTCGCCATTCACAGCAAAAACAGGTCCACTTTCGAGGAATTTGAAGAGTGGGACTTGATTTTCCTAATAATGAGTTAGGTTGCACTTTATTTACTTTGTGGGCAGGAGGGGGAGGGATGTGCACGCTGAAGTAAGAGAATGACCTTGCAAGTCAGTGCTCTCCTTCCACTGTGTGGTTTCTGGAGCTCAAACTCGGGTTGTCAGCCTTGGCATCAAGCACCTTACTGAGCCACCTCGCTGGCCTAACAGTGAGACTTTAGATTCCGAGGGTTAAGGGAGTATAAGCTTAGATGAGGGAGGGGCACAGTATTCCAGCAGATACCTTATTACTTAAATATCAAGTATCTCCTCCAAAAGGCTATTGTCTTAAAAACTTGGTGCTCAGCTAATGGCCCTGTTCTAGGAGGTTCTGGGACTTTAGGATATAGGATGCAACTGGGTGAAGTAGGTTACTGAGGGCCCCTCAGGGTGTCCCTCTCCCTCTCCTTACACCCCTGCCCCTAACTTCCACTTCCATTCTTCCCTGAGGTAAATAACTGGCCACATTCCTGCTGCTATGGTGTTCTCCTGGTAACGCTAAAAAGACAAGCTCCAGCGCTGAGAACTGACATTTCTAAACCCATGAGCTAAAACAACTCTTTGCCTTACTCTGTCTGCATTAGGGATTTGTCACAGTGACGTGACGGACATACATCTCATGTACCTGAAGAGCTCAGCTCTCTCTTGTTGTAACTGAACAGGGCTGTGACCAAATGCATACCTCACCTCCCTCTGGGTGACTCTCCTTTATGACCCTCAAAGTTAACCACCAAAGCCATGGAACTCATCATAACCATATCCCAACCCAATACAAAAGAGGAGTTAGGCTCTGTGGGGTCCTCTGCCTTTAACCAAAGGAAGACAGATTGTCACCTTCCTACTCTGAAGACGTGGTCCTGAGATGCATCTCGGTGGATAAGTACAAAGGTTTAGCCAATGAGGCTCACAGAAAAGTACTTCACCTCCCCCAACCCTCGCTCCTCTCTGGGGCTGTACTCCCTAATAAAACCATAGCCCTTAAGACTCAGCTTCCATTTTTGCTTCCTGTGGAGACCAGGCGAAGTAGTCACACAGAGCATTTGTTACCTGACGACAGTCAATGCTCCACAGTAGTGATTACAGAGCCTCAAGTATTAAGAAGAGTAGCACCTAGCCATCACCAGATAGGAGAAGAGCTAGCGTGGATGAACCATGAGAATCCTCTAGCAGCCCTGACCAGGCTGTGCTGACAAGAACCAGGGAAGCATGTGGAGCCCGTCTTGAGGTGTGTGGGCTGAGGTGAAAGGGACACAGAAGAGCTTTCACAGACCTGGAGGGACACGCTCATGAAATTCAATGCCGCAGCAAGAATAACTGAAGCTGTTTCCAGTGACATGTTGAATGGCTCCTTAAACTTGGATGTGATGACAACCTACTGTAAATAGAGATGTCAAAGCTGCCTTGGCGTAACGTTGAGCAAGGTGGTCCAAGAGCTCTGGGAGCTGGAAAAGCTAGGATAGGTTTTTACCATGTGATTATGATCCCTGTGACAGAAGACATTCCCCTTATGATATCGATATGGGAAGGCACTGATGAGAGGACTGTATCTATTTTTTAACCGTCCATAGGATCCATAATGTTGCATTTAAATAACAGTAAATACATAATACGACCCTTTTCAGATTGTAATTAGATTTCTCCCTTCTCTTTTCTCCCTCCAAACTCTCCGATAGGTCCCTCCCTGCTCGCTTTCAAATTCATGGTCTCTTTTTTCACAATTGTCATTGCATGCGTACATGTTTATGTATATACATATATATTCTTAAATATAACCAGTTCCGTCTATACAGTGTTACTTGTATGCATGTCTTCAGGGCTGACTATTTGGCACTGGACAACCAATTGGTGTGCTCTGCCCTGGGGAAGACCACCTCTCCTGTTTCTAGCTTTTCTTGGTTGCCTATAGTTCTTGGTATGGGGTTGATGCCGAATTGGGGAGCCCAGTGCCAATGGATAAACGCGCACACACACACACACACACACACACACACACACACACACACACACACACACACACACAAGGCTCAGTGAACATTGCAGAAGAGGTGGGGGGGCGGAGATTGTCAGAGCCAGAGGATCAGGGAGTTTGCTTTGAGATTGTGACTCCTAGAAACATAAGAAGCTATGTTTCACCAAGTCTCACCAAGATGGTCATTCAAATGTGAGCTGAACAAGGATGTCACCAGTGGGCATGTCAAAGTGGACAGGAAAAATCCTATGAGGCCTCAACCCTACATTTTATATTTCTTAAAACCATATTATCATATATATTTGTTGTGCCTGTTCCTGTGTTACATATAGACATTATACAAGTATATATGATACACTGAGTATGATACCTTCCATATCACTCGACTCTCCCCTAAGCCCCCCATTTCCATTAAGCCCCTTTGTTTCCTTAGACAGTTTTGTTTTTATCTTTTATGTTATTTGTTCACATGTCATTTTATGAATCTACATAATCAAGGAACCACATATGAGAGACATTTATCTGAGACTGGATTAATTCATTTAACGTGATTCTCTCCAGTTCATCCATTTCCTTGCTAACGATTTAATGTCTTTAGAGCTGAAAAAAAAAAACTCCCTGTCTATGAACCATGTTTTCTTTCTCCATTCCTCTGCTGCTGGAAAACTTGGCTGATTCCATAACAGTGATTGTGAATAGTGCAGCAATAAATATCAGTGTGCAAGTTTCTCTGAGATGGGTTGATCTGCAGTACTTTACATAAATACCCAAAAGTGGTATAGCTGTGTCCTATGACAGATGTATTCTTAGCTTCCTTAGGCACCTCCGTACTGACTTCCATTGCGACTGGACTAACTTACATGCCTACCAGGGTTCCATTATGACCACAATGTCACCATCATCTGTTGCTTTCACAATGACTACCATTCTTAATGGAGATGGAATTTCAGTGTTTTCATTTATCTTTCTCTGATGACTAATGAGGTTGAGCCTTTTTTCATATGTTCCAGTGGCCATTCACGTTTCATCTTTTAGGGCTTGTCTGTTCAGTTCATGGGCCCATTTATTGTTTTGCTTTCTAGTGTTCGTATTTGCAGTTCTTTATAGATTCCAGATATCGACACCCCTGCCTGAAGTCCAGCTGACAACAGCTGTCTCCCATTCTGTAGACTGTTGTTTCTGTTTCTGCTGATAGTTTCTTATGCTGTGCAGAGCTTTTTAATTTCACGAAATCCCATCTGTCATTCCGTGAGGGTATTTGCTGTGTTCGTGGGGGGGGTCTATGTAGAAAGTTCTTGCCTATTCCTATACCCTGAAGTATTTTCCTCTAGGAGTATTGGCTGTTTTTAAATTAAGGTCTTTGAATCACATTGAACTGATTTTTGTTCAGGATAGGAGAAAGGAGTCTAATTTCATTCTTCTGAAGGTAGATATCCAATTTGTCGAAAAAATTTACTGAATAGGTAGTCTTTTTCCAGTGTCTCTTTTTAAATCTTTGTCAAAAATATGTAGGAAGTCTTAAATTTCAATGAATTGGGATTTTTAAGGCAATGTATTTTGATATATTTACTTCTCAGTCCTCTCCCGGGTTCTTGCAGATCCACCCCTACACCTTTCCACCCTCCTACACACTTCATGACTTCCTTCAGTTTTTAAATAATCCAGCCAGTCCAACATGTGCTGTTCACAGACTCATAGATCCCTGGGGGTGGGGTCATCCACTGGAGTATGGCCCTTATCTACCAGGGCTCACCCCTTAAAGAGAACTAACTCCTCCTCTTCCAGCAACTACTAATCCCCAACAGATCTTCAACTAAGTGAGACTTCTTGACCACCGCCCACCTCCACACTGACATTGCTCTGTCTTGAGCCTGCATAAGCCTTGTATGTGCCGACCCGATCACTCGGAGTTTGTGTGTGCAGCTGCCCTGCTGTGCCCAAAAAACACTATTTCAACACTAAGCCTAACCCTAACCCACCACCTCTGGTTCTCACTGTCCTTCTCTTTCCTCTTCTACAATGATCCCCGAGCCTTGAGAGGAGAAGTGTGATATACACATCCCATTTAAAGCTGAGCCCAGGCTCTTATTCTCTACTCCCTGAGCGGTTGTGGGTCTCTGTGCTAATTACCATGAAGTACAAAAAGAAGTGTCTTTAATAAGGCTGAGAGATACACTAATCTATGGGCATAATGATAAGTCATTAGGACTTGGTTTAATACTGTATCCATTTAGCAAAATAACAGTAGAGGTTCTCCCTTAGGGCCTGGGGTCTATCTAGCCATAGCACAGGTTCTTAGCCCTTATAATGGTGCCTGGCAGAAGTACTAACTTACAAAGAAGGCCTTAAATCCAATCAGAAAGTGGCCAACTATTCCCCTAACATTCATGCTACTGTTGTACCAGTGGGTATATCTTGCCAGGCCACTCATTTTTTTTTAAGCTCACATAATTCACAGCTAGCTAAGACTAATGGTGATTTTTCTCCTCAGGTAGCATGTACAGCAAGTTCCAATACAAACAGCTTCCAGCGCAGTAACAGCCTGATTTCTTCATGTTCTATGGCTTGAGTATATGGTATCTTCAGCAAGAGTCCGGGAGGTAGTCAAAAGTAATAGCAATATCCTATAACATTTGTGGAGGAGTCCATGGAACCAACAGCTCCAAAAGAAGAGGTAATTCAGTCTTGTAATTGGCTTTTGATAGCCTATGGGGTCTGGGAGGGGCACTATCCTCACATTAAAGGGTATCTCCATTATGTACATATCTTCTATAGTAGTAGGTTTCCATATAACTTTTTCTTTTTTTCTTTAAAGATTTATTTATTTATTATGTATACAGTGTTCTCCCTGCATGCCAGATCTCACTACAGATGGTTATGAGTCACTATGTGGTTGCTGGGATTTGAACTCAGGACCTCAGGAATAGCAGTCAGTGCTCTTAACCACTG
Organism: Peromyscus maniculatus bairdii; assembly: GCF_049852395.1. Taxonomy (NCBI): domain Eukaryota; kingdom Metazoa; phylum Chordata; class Mammalia; order Rodentia; family Cricetidae; genus Peromyscus; species Peromyscus maniculatus. The sequence goes on from NC_134868.1 coordinate 41,803,263, forward strand.
AGCCATTTCTCCAGCCCCCGCCCCCATATGACTTTTTCAAAGATCTGAAGTGTTATGTTAGTTATCCTTCCCTGTAATCCCTCTTCTACCCTAGCAATCCCACTTAATCCTTCTTTCACGATTATTTCCCATCCCCCTTCATGTTACCTACCTTCTATATCCCTGACAGTGAACCCAATCCCTCAAGCCTCTTACCAGTTTCTTGGCCTCTACGGATATTCCAAAACTATCTAGCGATATTCAAAGCTAACATCCACAAATGTGAGAAAACATGCCATGCTTGTTCTTCTTGGTCTAGGTTATCTCACTAAGAATAATTATTTCTAGCTCCAACCATTTACCTGCAAATTTCATGTCAGTTTAAGTCTTCTACTTTTCCATCTATGTTTTTTTATATTCATTTGTCAATTGCTACAAAAAATACTTAATAGGCTTTCTATTGAGATTATGTTAAATCCCTATCAGTTTTAGAACTGACAACAATATTGACAAAATCCTTGGGCATGATTTATCTTACCATTGATTTAGCTCGCTTCTCTGAACAGCATTTTTCACTTCTGGTGTATCTTGCTTTCTAACTGGCCAGACAACTCTAATTAGTTCATATTTTATGGTACTATAATAGTATTTTTTAAGCAATTTATTTTTTCTAATTGTTTATTGCTAGAATATAGAAAAAATCATTTTATCAGCTTTTGCATACTTCAATTTTATTTTCACAAGTTAGTTCTGTCACATTTCTTGTACCTAGCCCTTGTTTAATATCCTCCCTTACGTTTTAGGGTACTCGCTAAGTATTCTGCTGTAGCAGAACACTGTAAACTAGGTGTTTCTCACAATTCTGAACTCTGGGTAGTACACGATCAAGGAGCTAGAAATTTCAGTGTTTGGTGACGTGCTATCTCTGCAGCAGCATCTAAGGTCTGACCCAGAGTTGACTCCCTCCTTAAACCCCCTCCTGTGGAAGAGTCCCTTAAAAAAAAAAATTACCCAATCTTGTCCCAGGGACTTGCGGTCAAGATGCCTCAGCTAACTGCCGCTTTTTACTTCTGTTAAACAGCTTGCTTGCTCTACTTCTATTTGCAACTGTCAACCAGGATATGGGTTTTACCTTTAAAAGCTCCCTGCAGCCGGGCGGTGGTGGCGCACGCCTTTAATCCTAGCACTGAGGAGGCAGAGGCAGGCGGATCTCTGTGAGTTTGAGGCCAGCCTGGTCTACAGAGCAAGATCTGGAACAAGGACCAAAAACTACACAGGAAAACCCTGTCTAGAAAAAAACAAAAAGAAAAAGAAAAAAAGCTCCTTGCAGAAAGTCATCAATGTTAGCATTTAAGCATTACCTGGCCGGACCCTTGGGAACCTTGACATCCTAGGTAGCTGTTTGCATAGCCTGATTGTGCATGTGCCAAGGCACCCCTCTCCCTCTCTCTCTTTCTTTCTTTCTCTTTCTCTCTCTCTCTCTTCCCATAAGGTCATGTCTGCACCTTCTCTCGTCCCCTTTTCCCATCTCTTCTTCTCTCTTCCTCTCTTCTATCTCCAGAGGTACACTCTGTGTCCCTTCTTCACTTCCCTTAATAAAATACTCTATGTGAGTGTTGTCTGCATGGTGTGAGTGACTTTCTGCCATGCCCCTTGACTCCAACTTGCCAAGGCCACCACCACACCACTTTTAAATACAACAGTCAGGGATACTCTATGAGAACTGTTTCTCAACGGGCAGTTGCCAGCCAGCATAATAAATACCATCAAATTAGTAATCCTGTCTTGTTGAGTAATCCTTGGGGACTCTGCCCGATGATATGAGCCTCATTGTTATTTGAAGTCTTCATATAGGTTGAGCATCCCTCACCTGAGACCTGAAAAATCTTACAAGCTGAGCATCTCTCATGTGAGATCTAAAGATCTGAAATCCAAAATGCTCTGAAGTCTGAAACTTTTTGAGCAACAAACTTTCTAATTTTACAACATTTCAGGTTTGGGATTTGGGGATTAGAAATGTTCAACTGGTAAAGGCTATGCAAATAATTATAAGAAGTGGAAAACCTCAACATCTGAAATTCTTCTGATCCCAAGCATTAAGAATTAGGACAATTAAATTATATTAGCCAGCATGAGTATATGTCAGAAAGAACAAGATCAAGAATGGAGACAGAGGTGGCTAAATGCATATGCAAGATGAGTTTCCTAATGGCAGCCTGTGGGCTTGAGGGAAGGGGGCTGGCACAAACCACAAGGTCCTTAGCAACAGAACTGATGAAGGGATTATAGGACTGCTCGTACAGGCAGCAGGCAGACCTCTTAAGTTTCTGATTTGGGGACCTTCTTCTGCAGTCCATGTGTCAATGGCCAGCACCTGTAGCAAAAGTATCCTTCAGAAGAAACAAGGAGAACTGAAGCGCTTCAGAAGGTCCTGCCGGGATCTCCAAAGAGTAAAGCAATCTTCTGCCTTCTTGTGTGGCACACCTCTCTGTTAGCAATGGAGAATGGTGGCGGGCAGCAGCCACAGACAGAAGGTCTGCACCCCACAGAGAGGCAGAGCCAGCCCACACCCCTCCTCACACACAGCAAACTTCCCTTCACTCACCTGCTCCTGTAGCCTACTGTTTTCCCACACCCTGCGGCACACCATACACTCAAATGTATCAATGTAGTTGTCCTGGTTAATGTCTTGCACGCCCCACTTCCGTTCCCGGAGAGCTGTCAGAAGCCGCTGGTTAGAGATCTCCCCCTTCAGCTTCCATTCTACGTAGGCCTCATACAATCTGTCATCATAATCCAGTTGTCTAATGAAACTGGCCAGTTCTTTGGGGTGAGAAAACTCGGAAACAAGAATGGCACTTCTGTTACTTGGGAGCCAGTCTGCGATGGTGGGGGATCCGTAATACACAGGCACGACCCCCAGTTTCAGTGGTCTCCAGAACTTCTCTGTGATGTAATCATCACAAACTGCATTCTCAAAAGCAAGGATGAACTTATACTGGGCGATGATCCTGTAGAAGCCATCGGCATCCATGGAGGCTGGATTTTTCAGCGGCTGAGGAAGATGTTTGTTTTGTAAACACTCCCCATACGAATCAACTTCAATGTAAGCCATCAGCTCACGAACATAGCTGTCCCTGTCTGATGGTGGATCACAGTCTGACTGTACATATACCAGGGGAGCAAGTTTTTGTCTTAGGTTGTTTTTAGACTGCAAAGGTACTAGGTATCTGAGTGACTTCAGGACTTCCACACCTTCCAGGTACTGGGTAGTCAGGGGCAAGTGGGAATGTCTGCTGAACGTGGCTGTGTGGTTGAATAAGGTGATGACTGGCTTGTGGAAGAGCTTATAATTGTTTTTGGGGGACTCTTCATGGAAAAGGGCCCAGTCATGATAGGCTTTCCGAGGCAGAGGTAAGCTGTCTATGTTCACGTCAGTACCTAGGAGGAGAAAATAAAATATGAATGAATATGTCCAAAGGAAGTTTGGGATCTCAGGGTAAAAATATAATATAAAGGAGTGTTGTGGTGATATATTGTGTACCCTAATAAACTTGCTTAAGGATCAGAGGACAGAGCCAGCCACTAGATTAGACATAGAGGTCAGGCAGTGGTGGCACACACCTTCAATCCTATCACTTGGGAGGCAGAGATCCATCTCGATCTCTGTGAGTTCAAGACCACAGTGGAAACAGAGCCAAGCAGTGGTGGCACACACCTTTAATCCCAGTACTGGGAAGCACACACGCCTTTAATACCAGGAAGTGACACGGTTGGGTGGAGAAAGGTATATAAGGTGTGAGGAAACAGGAATTCACTCTCTTTAGGCTGAGGATTTCATAAAGGTAAGAACTAATGGCTGGCTGTTCTGCTTCTCTGATCTTTCAGCTTTCACCCTGATATCCAGCTCTGGGTTTTTTTTTATTATAAGACCATCTAAGATTCAAACAACAGAGTGCAATGCTGTAAATAATAAGTGTATATGTCAGGGACCCTCCCTAGTGCCTAGAAGTCAACTGTGAAGCATGCACCCAAAAACTGGACAGGGAAAGAATCATCAGATATAAGGATTGACATTTTCATTCCTTAAAAAAGGTACAGGGAGGAGTGCCTGGGCAGATTTCAAAAGAGGTATCATTGTACTGCCTTCTGCAAACGGCTCTTCATTCCAAAGGCACTGTCTACAAGATAGCAGGAGAATGAAGACATCAAGACCGACAGTTCCTTTAAAAAAAAAAAAAAAGTCAAGAAAAGGAAGCAAAATGGAGAAAAGCAACCGGTCTGGCCAATTGATTAATCGGGTTAAGCGGGGAGGAATCATCCAAGAGCAGCCTTAAGAAATATGCAGGATAGATTTTTTTTTTAATCCAAAATGATTGATTTCAACAGAATACAGTTGATCAATCTTAGTCAAAATGGTAGACAGGGGGCTTTTAAAGACCAAAACACTGATAATAGCCCTATGTCAGAGACTGCTGCAGGGGTAAGCATGAATTAACAAGTACATCAGAAAATAAAGAGGCATAACAGGCTTATAATTAGGAGTGATTCTGGCTTCCATGAGATATATTGGAAAAACCTCTGAAATAAGATAATATGTAGATAGATGTGATGGATGTGGTCAGCAGTTATTTCCTGACCATGAGGGTGGAGATCCGCTCAGGAAGAACTAATTTCTATGACTAAGGAAGAAAAATTAAGACTTTATCACAATATGGAATTTCTGAATGCTCCTGACAATGATACTGTGTACACTGGCTTGAGGTTGTTAAATATCAATGTAAACAAACAGCAAAACCAAAACACACACACACACACACACACACACACACACACACACACACACATACACACACACCAGAAGAAAACTCCATCTTCTGCCACCTACTAGGGGATTGAAATGTACCAAATAACTATAGCAGTATGAAACACAGTCTCTGGTGGGCTCACAAAAATTAGTTATGTAAGGTTAGTTCACCTGCTCTCAAATAAATACAAACCCTTTGAGGTCAACCGTACATCAGTAAGAAATTAGGTAATCAAAAGGCTTTTAGTCCAGATTGATGAGACTGAATGTGGCCGCCACCTGAAGCTGCTTATTCACAACCTACTGAGCTCACATGGCAGACTGGGTGAGAGTCCTGAGGGTCACCCTGTACCTCCAAGCCAGCAGTCCAAGGTCCTTATTAACCAGATGAAATTCAACCCTGACTTCACTAGTAGGTATTATCTAAGTGGTGGGGCCTCTGCTTATAGAGGCAACAGTAGCTCAGACCTGGCTGACTATGAGATATGGGCATGACAGGGCATTTCTGAGAATAGATACCACATGCTGCTGGGGTAGACATGCTAGAGGGTCCCCGCAATGCCCAGAATCTGGTGATCTGTTCCCCCTTCAAGTGCAGAATCTCCTACTGCAAAGTGATGAGGGAACTGAGACATAACCAACTTTGAATTTTGTGACCATGTGTACCAATGTCGCTAACGAATTCTTTCCTATTCACTAGTTCTTCCATGCATGATGCCAGCTCAAGCCAACGACACACTGAGCAATATTCTTGAGCTCCATGGTACCTGTATTTTTCTCATTGGTGACTCAAAACAAAGAAGCAAAAAAAGGGTTTGAAACCTTCCTAGGTGACATTAAATTGAGTCAGAGGATACATACTGAGCACAGAGAAATTGCCAAAAAGCCACCTCAACCTCGGTGACAGGCTTGTGTTCTCAATCGCCAGCTGCGGTGGCTTCTTCAGCAGAGAGACAAGACTACCCACTCTCAGTGAATTGTGTGTCCATCTGTCTATTTTTTTTTTCCCCTTCAACCCCTCGCCACCTAGACAAACACGTCTCTGGAGCCTTGCTGTGTGCAGCTGAGCAGGAACACAGAGACCACCACAAAGCATCCTCTGGAGTTCACAGAGCAAAGAGAGCCTGAGCTCACCTCTGCTTGTCTACATCCGTAAAGTGCAGCAGGAAGCAAAAGCAGCCGCATCAAGATTTCTGTGACCACCCTAAAGGTCCAGTCATGGTGTGTGGGTAATATGAATGGGACTAAAATGAGCCTCTTATTCATTACAAGTGGTGAGCTGCTACAGAATCTCAATGACAGAAAGGATGGAAGACGATGAGCCCCTCACACATGCAATCTATAGGAACAAAATCAAAACAAAACAAGACCTTGCAGAAGCTAAGCAAAACTATATTTGTTTATTAAGAATCAACACACAGAGCTGGACACGGTGGCGCACACCAATAATCCCAGAATTTGGGAGGCTTGGGGAGAAAGAATGACTTCAGAGCCAGCCTGGACTACAGCCTGAACAATGCAGCATGACCCTGTCTCTGAAACCAAGTATTGAGAATTTACCTCAATGGCAGAACATTGTTCCTAGCGCAGCACAAGAATATAGGTCCATTGCCCAGTGCTCCCCCTGCCCCCAAAAAACTAAATGTGAAAGTTCCCATCCTCTCCTCTTAATTCTGTTGAGTCTGCAGGGGTAGGGAAATGCCCCTATTAGTGAGATATGTCACTTTAATGGAGAGAAAAGTTAAAGTAACTTACCAGAAGTACTTCACATATTTGCTATTTTAAAAAGCATTTCCCAGCACTGGACGGTGATGATGCACGCCTTTCATCTCAGCACTTGGGAGGCAGAGGCAGGTGAATCTCTAAGCACGAGGTCAGCCTGGTCTACAGAGTGAGCTCCAGGACAGCCAGGGCTACACAGAGAAACCCTGTCTCAAAGAAAACAAAAACAAACAAACAAGCATTTCTCAGTATCTTTCCTGAGACATACATGAAAAGTAACACAACCCCAAATTCCTAAGCACAGACATCATCATCACATTAAGTAAGTCTTCTGTTGATTGTTTCAAGCTAAAATTCCCCCAGGAAACAATTTTTAAAATGTCACTTTGCTCCCCCATAAGCTACTATCAATCTTAGGCCTAAGCATTGGCTAGAAAACACCCAGAAACAGTAAAATCAAAACCACCACAGATCTCAACTACCACACTGGGGACATCACAGCCTACAGCAGAGTCTCAGTGCTGGACCATTCTAAAAGGGAGTGGCTGAAAAAACAAGCAGATGATTTAACTTCAGCTCCAGGATAATGTCTATCACCCGGAGTGGAGCTGCGTAAAGCGATGGAAATAAAAATATGGTGATCCATAAAAATCTGACTCACTATATATGTTCACCAGTTTATACAGTCACTTTTGCAGCCTCTTACATTTAACAGCTTTGGATTCAAACTTCCATTCCTCTGGGTGAGTTTGTGTTTACTGAATATTGATACATTTATTAGTTCCTTTAAACAGCTGCTGATGAACAAAACTTAAGCACTAAAGTACATTGTAAAGGGAATTGCAAATTTGGGATAAAGTTAATCCTGGCAAATCATGCCAGACTGCTGACTACAGAGACTGATTTGCAATAGCAATAAGAGGAGTGATATGCTTTATGGGACGTGTTTATGTGCCTTCCTCCTTCTAAGGGCATGCAGACATCTTTCATCATCCCCACACAAATTGGAGAAAACAGAAGACAACTTGGATTATTGACCCCACTTCAATCACAAAGGTTGGCTCCCTCATCTAGAACTAAAAAGCCAGATGAAGAGCAGGAGTCAAACTGGCCAGTGGCAGATGGCCAATGGCAGACTGGCCAATGGCCGGAGACCAGAATAATCACTGGCTGATTCTAGAGAGTGAATGAATGAATGAGTCTGAATGAATGAATATGGGCACCCTCCAGTGCTCCCACAAAAATAGGCAACAACTTTAGCGCTCTGGTAATATGACAAATGCAGTCTGCTTAGGCTTAACCTAGAAGAGAGACGTGCTTCCCAAAGTGGCTTCCAAACCTAACAACAACAAAATATCCTTGGGCTGGAGAGATGGCGCAAAGGTTAAGAGCACTGACTGCTCTTCCAGAGGTCCTGAGTTCAATTCCCAGCAACCTCATGGTGGCCTACAACCATCTGTAATGAGATCTGGTGCCTTCTTCTGGCCTGCAGTCATACATGCTATATACATAATAAATAAATAAATAAATCCTTAAAAAAAAATATATCCCTACCATGAAGCCAAATAAAAATCCAGTGCTGCAATTCAGTGAGTATGTTTATTGCTGCTTTTAAATGCTTTTTCTGTGAATTTTCTTGACTCCCTCAGGTTATTTAGTTTTTCCAGGGTGGTGAGCAGTAACTAATGTTTTGAAATGACATCAGGGAAAAGATCCTGTCACTGGAAGCTAAATTCTGAACAATTCTGAACTCGCTACACGCACCTCTATAGACACCCTGTCTCTCTAGCCGGTTCAGAAGGGGCTCTGACAGGACACCTGACTCAGAGAGTTTTCCAACTAACTGCTGGGCCGGTAATCCTCCCTCCCCTCCCACTAACTCTCTCCAAGGGTCCCTGTGCCTGCCCCTTAACCAAGTCGCCATCATGCAGCTGCCTCTCTCAATTACACACACACTCATTAAGCATGCCTAGTCCATCCCTGGACATGGAAATTTCTCAAGCTCCTTATGGAGCCTGTGCTGAGGGCCGGTCAATAACTTTGCAAACCCCTTCTTAATATGTGCAGGATCTGAGGCGAAAGAAAAATCAAGTCCCACACACCATGTGCCTAAATATTTTAAAGGCTAAAGATCAATCTAAAAAGCGATTCAGTGTTCTTGCCTTTTACCTTTGAAAAAATAACTTTATGATTACTAATGTTCACACCCATGCACATGTGTAAAGCAGTAAATGCCATGTATTTAAAACAAACTTTTTTGTAAAGTATGGTACTACTTGCCCTTAATCCTAGCACACTGAAGGCTGAGGCAGAAAGACTGAAAATTCAAGGCCAGCATAAGCTATATAGCAAGAGATAATAGCTTGGGCTATACATCATGAGACCCGTCTTTAAAAAAAAAAAGTCAGACATGCCTATTATCCAACATTCCGGAGGCTTGGGCAGAAAGACCACTGAAGACTAGCCTGGGCTACATAGTGAAATCCGGTCTCAAAAAGCTAAACACAAAAACATCATTTTTGTCAAAGATGATGATTCTCTTTAGAGGACTCTTGGCATGAGGTGAAAAAAAACAGAAGGTAGAGTGTTCTGTTTAACATCATCAACATGACAGAATCCAGAGTCACCTCGGAGACAAATCCCTAGCTGGGTCCATGAGGGAGTCTCTCAGTTGGGTTGCCTGGGGTGGGACGATTGTGGGTAGCACCATTCCAGGGGCTGGAGTCCAAAACGGAATAAAAAAACAAAGAGGAAGCTGAGCGCCAGTATTCACCTCTCTATTGTGACTGTGTATTCGATGTGACCAGAGGTCTCAAGTCCCTGCCACTGTGATTTCACCACAGTAATGGGAGCCTTGAACTGTGAGCCAGATAAACTCTTCCTTCCTTAAGCTGCTGCTGTCAGAGTTCCTGTTCTAGCAACGAAGAAAGCAGCTAAGACACTGACTCCCCTTTCATTCACTTTGGGGCTGCCACAGTTGAAGTACCCCTCTTCCCATCCTCCCACTGTTTGCCCAAGTCCAGATGCACCTCAGCTTGTGGCTTCTGAGGTTTCTCCCCAGCTTCTCTTCCACAGACAAGCTCTCTCCTACATCCCTGCTAGTACCAGTGGGTTCAAGGTCTCCAAAGCAAACAGGAAGATGAGGTTCACATTTAGAATGCTTAGGTTCTCGCCGGGCGGTGGTGGCGCACGCTTTTAATCCCAGCACTCGGGAGGCAGAGGCAGGCGGATCTCTGTGAGTTCGAGGCCAGCCTGGTCTCCAAAGCGAGTTCCAGGAAAGGCGCAAAGCAACACGGAGAAACCTTGTCTCGAAAAAAAAAAAAAAATAGAATGCTTAGGTCCTCAAATGTGTAAACAAGACTTCTCCTGCTGTTGGACCTGTCCCACACACCTTGAAAGATCAACCTATGAATATGCACATGGCTATCTCAATCTACAATTCCAGATTTCATAGCTCCAGTCTCCCTCTTCTACCAAACTTTAGTCAAACTCTCTAGAGAGACCTTCACAACTAGATCCTACCTTCTGCCTGCTGAGTCGAGGTGTTTCAAAGAAATCTCCTACCTGGGTATCCTAACTCCCTACACTTGATGTCAAAGATCGCTGCCTGTCTTTAGTAAGAGCTTCCATACTCTTGATTTACTCGCTTCAATTTTCTTTCCCCTATCCCCCGCCTTACTGGTTGACCATAAACCCCAGCTGCCTTTCCTACATTCATACTTGAGCTCAGGTTTACAATAAAGAATCTATCCCCTACTGTAGTAAAGCAAATAAAGTGTCTTTCTGTTTTTAACAAGTATTTAATACAGAACTTTTATGGCTCATAATCTGCTATCACCCTTTGGCTAACCACCAATCCCTAAGTACACACTAGCCGTACGTACAGCCTGCCCTGGAGACTACAAACCAGGAGAAATGCCAGTGTAATTCTGGACATGGACTGACTCTAGGCCTTTGGGGCGCAGAATTCTGTAGTACTCTTTCTTGAATATGATTTGTGCCAATGCTCTGCATTATATGGAACTTTGCCCTGCAAACCTGCTCTCTCGGAATCCCTGAACAACTGGCCTGTAATTAGGTCTGGCCAATGGGAGCACTGGGGGTTGGAGAGTGAGAAGGAACCTCCTCCACCTCCAGGGGAGCCTCAAGAGGTGCAGCCAAGTCACTCTTCATGAAGCCACTGCCCCTGTGTGGGGGTCCACAAAGTCTCCCTAGTAAGGCTTTACTCAAGGTCAGAAAGTCTGAGCTTGCTTTACCCAGCAGAGCTGCATAAGAGGATGATTTTGGCCAAAGGCGTGGGTACCAGGTATTTTGAAGGGTCTATATTTTTTGGTATTTTATACCTTAACCTTGGAAGGGGGAAGTCTTTTGCCCCTCCCCTTGCTGATGGATAAAAGACCCATTATGAATAAAGTTGGGCGACTGGGTATTGATCTCCGTAAGCTATCTCACTCGTAAGTGTCTCACTCGTCTAGATCTATATTTCTATCTAGTACTTCCTCGTTCCTCTCTCCTCCCCGCAAGAACCCTTCAACAAGTCAGAGCTGGTCTCCAACACTGCGCTTCACCAGCCCACAGTGGTTTGCTATGATTGTTCCTTTTCATAGCCACCTCCTCCTCCTTTTGCTCCATCAGTCGGTGTTTCAAGCGCTGTGCAACTGACCCTCTAATAAAGCTCAATTGCTAGTCACATCCAGGCTAACTCTGCTTTCTCATCAGAATATGCGCGACACAACACCCATTTCTGCTTTCCTTCTGCCAACGGCTTCCCCAAAACTTTATTGTAAATTTCCTCTTGTTCGTCCATTCCCTCCCTCTTCTGAAAGCGCTGTTTGTTTGTTTGTTTCATCCATTCATGTGTTTAACACCTTGTCAGCACCATTGGGCTTCAATTTTCCATGCCAAGATTAACTTTCCAGCTTATTTCCCTTAGTACAGCTGGTGAAATGTGGACACATAAAAATGCATGCTTCCTTTTTATATAAAAATTTAAAAATGTTTTGTTTTGTTTGTCTGGTTTTGATATTTTCAAGACAGGGTTTCTCTGTGTAGCCTTGACTGTCCTGGAACTCATTTTGTAGACCAGGCTGGCCTTGAAGTCACAGAGATCCACCTGCCTCTGCCTCTCAAGTATTGAGATTAAAGACATGTGCCACTACCTTGCAGTTAAAAGAATTTTTTTAAAAGAAAAAAACATCAAATGACTTACAAAAACAAAAAAACAAAAAACTCATTCCTGTACTAAATCAAAGGAAAAATGTATCAGAGTAGAGTCAGAAAGATGACTCAGCAGGTGAGGGTGCTCGCCACCAAGCCTGAGGACCTAAGTTCAATCCCCTAGTCCTACCTGGTGCAAAGAAAGAACTGGCTCCTATGAGTTGTCCTGTAATTTATGTGTGTGCACACCTTCTTCCCCATGCATACATGCATGCACGTGTGCAGACACACACACACACACACACACCCACACACACACACACACACATCAAATAGGAAATAAATGTAAAAGAAAAACTAAGGTCATGTTAACAGCCTTCCACAAACCACATCCTTGTCACTCATACATGCAGCCATTATATATGGAGACAGCAGTACTAACTCAGAGGTACAACCACTCCGGAAAAACACAGATTTGCTAGGTCCTGTTAATTGGACATTAAACTAAAACTCTGGAACTTCAAAGAGGAACAAAATGAGCCTCAGGGGATCTTGTGGTGATGATGTAAATGTTAAACCATTAGCTGAAATTCAAACTGGTGTATGATACATACACGCAGTCACTGCAGAAGAAAGAAAAGAGTAATTATGTCTGACTAGTCCAATAGACTGGTGCTGAACTACTGACAGGTACACAGAAAACCTAGTAATCAAAAAATTAGGCTCAATTACTAGCTCAAGACAAACAACAAAAGCAATCTTTGTCTTCTCTGGTTTAGCTATGAATATAATCTGCATCGTGATAATGGTAATGTAAGGAGAGACTATTGATCTACCAAACATGGTAGTTAACCATATAGGAAGGCAGAACACAGGACAACTTAGCCTCATGAGTGTTAACAGGAATGAGTAAATGAATGAGTGCTCATGCTGCAAGACAGGGAGTGAACGGACGATGTTTAATACAGAAAATCATAACAAGACGCTATCAAGTGTCACACACATACTGATTTCAGAAATAAGAAAATCTGAAAAGGGGGAAAATGTTTTATAACAAGGAGAGCTTTTTCACATAAATTGAAACATGTACAGTTGTGAACCTAGCATGATCCACGTAAACAGCAGGGAGTATTTTTACACTGGTGCACACAGAGCTGCCCTGTTCTGTCACATGGCATTACTCTACTGTGCATAACACAGTCACGTCAATATTCTTCCAAGATCTCTAGCTTGTCAAGATAAACCAATAGTATGAAAAGGGGATCAAGAAAACACTCATTTCACAATTTAGGCACACTGAGTCCTAAGGCAGTTGATACAGAAGTTATCTTCAATCACAAATAAAATTTCAGTGCACAGTATGTATGTCTGTCACAGACCCTTGGCTAAAGAAATACTTGACTTAAGTCAAAACATAATACTGAGTCAGTCTACAGTCTAATCAAGATACCAATGACACATTTTTCAAAGCAAGTCTATCCAGCTAGTATATATGTAAAGTTCCAAGTCACTTTACCCCACTCTTAACTTTATCTAGAAGCTAAGACTTATTAAAAATGAATTCATTCTCCAAACCTGTGGTCTTAACTCCATTTAATCATACTAAAGTCTCTCTCTCTCTCTCTCTCTCTCTCTCTCTCTCTCTCTCTCTCTCTCTCTCTCTCTCTCTCTCTCTCTCCTTAAGGAAGAAGCAATGGAGAATAAAGCAATGGCCTCTCATGTCAATCACAGCCTCATCAAGCCTTAATGACATGCCTCATCATTCAAGTGACAGACTTCATCAAGATCTGATACCCACACTAAGAATCTCTAGTAATGCAAACTCCATGAATTCCATCTTAGAAGGCCAGATCTAATGCTACCGACAAGACTCAACTCTCTGTCAGCAAACAAAAGGCAAGGTGGTAAAGGTGTGTAAAGCAACAGAAAACAGGTGTTTTCAAATAGCTTTCTTTTATTTAACTGTTCTCAAGAAATGCCTAGTAGTAAAACATACATTCCTAGCATAAATTCTATTGAACTCAAGTGTGTGTGAGTGCGTGTGCATGTGCCTGTGTGTAAATAAAAAGGAAGCAGGAGAAAAGGAAAAAACAGCCCTACCCATATTCCTCACTCAACATGTAAACTTGGGGGCTTTTCCCCATAGCATGTGTTTGTTTTGTGTATGTCACAGAGAAGGAGAGCATACATGTATGTATGAGCAAGAGTGTTTGTAGAAATAAATGAGGATATATTCTCAATTCACCAACAGGGTCACTGCTGACAGGTTTGTATTCTCATGTTCTCTGTCTCTCCTCTGTCTCTGTCTCTGTCTCTGTCTCTGTGTCTCTATCTCTGTCTCTGCCTCTCTCTCTCTCTCTCTCTCTCTCTGTGTGTGTGTGTGTGTGTGTGTGTGTGTGTGTGTGTGTGTGTGTGTGTGTGTACATGAGTTCAGGCACACAGGAACCATGGCACATGTGTGAAACTCAAAAGACAACACTGGGTGTTGGTCCTCACCTTCCACCTTGTTTGAGACAATGTCTCCAACATCTCTCTTGTTCACTACTGCATACGTCACTCTAGCTGGTCCATGAGCTGCAGGCAATTTTCCTGTCTCTGCCTCCCAATATCCAGTTGGAGGCACACTGGAATTACTGATGCGTATGCAACTGCATCCATCTTCTAGTGAGTTCTAGGGATCTGAATCCATGTTAGGCTTGCATATTTACTTATGGAGCCATCTTCCCAACCCCCAACAAGTCTTGAGTAAGATTACGTTTCTTTGATATTGCTTATATATAAATTTGAGATATGTTCCAAAACTCCATCCTGTAAAGACTATGACTCAAAGAAAGAACAGAACAAGCCCCAGACAAGAAATGACAATTCTTACCACTCTGCTCATAATAGGAATACCTGACAGACAAAGCTCCCTGCTTCCTGACTCATTCACCACTATGCCTGGATGTGAGTGCATTTCATGTCTGCAGCTGGGCACAGAGGCAATCAGCAGGCAAGCAGATACACAGAGGCACAAGCACAGCACACAGAAGCTTTTCAGGGAGGGAGCTCATTATACAAAGTTTAAGCTTTGCTAGCTATTCTTGAGTAAGTAATGTCATAACGCCTTCATCTGGAAAAGCCATCATTTTGTGACATGGAAAGCCTCACCAACATGTGGAGAAAAGAGAGAATAAAAAAAATATGTTTCAGTGACACTGAACTACTAAATAAAACAAGTCTGCTTGCTCTGGACTTCTGCTTAAGTTAATAAGTAAAGGCCCTTACCACTAAGCCACTTTTGGCCAGGCTTTTGACAGTCATACACCTGAATGGCACTGCCATCAGAGTGTGGTCTAATATATGGAGGTCGACACACGGGAGTTTAAGAAGTAGTGTAGATGGAACTTTTCCTGCTCTTCTTTTTCTAAAGAGTTTAAGTTGATTCTGACAGTGAGACTCTAGGAAGCAACTATTCCTCCAGGAAGAATTTTTCAAGTTGCCCAACTTGATTCTCTGCTTGATGCTCCCATTTGGTTATCACTTGGCCTTTTGCAAGCATCTTGACAGTAGCACTTACCGTATTTCCTTCTCTTTCTTACCTCAAGTATTTTGTGACAGGGGTAGACATCTGACTAACACAGCACAACAAAAGAAGGGAAGGGGGGTGGGAGTGGAATAAAAATAAGTACTGGTATGCTATGGAATCAGCACAGCTTTGAAACAACAAAGTGTGAAAAGTACTTAAATATATATGTGCGTATGTATGTATGTATGTACATGTATATATGTATATATGCATATATATATACACATATATGTAGTGTATGTGTGAATCAGCTCAATAAAGTAGACAAAACTACAGGCCAAACAATTTCACATTAAAAAATTCTAGAAGAATAGCCTTTAATACGACTGAAATGTGGCTTGTAAAGATGAAATTTCATTGTTTCCTGGGAGACTTCTTTATGGTTTAAATTTTTCTACAGTGATATATTCGTGCACTATTTGTCTAGTTTTTCAAACCCAGAAATTTAAGGAGAAAGCCAAAGAACAGCATAAGAAAGGCTCCGAAATTTAGTAAAGTGTGGAAAAAGGCTCAAGCACATTCCGAAAACTGCCACATGGTCCCCGCCGGTCTTAAGAAATACTGCCTCTGGCACCCTGCCGGCTCGTGAGTGGAGCACGGATCATAATTTATATGGAAAAGTATGTGGCACCGTAAACTGCCAGGGGTTTCATCTACCTCAGAGAGGGAAAGCACACATTATACTTGAACATCAGCAGGGGAAGCATTCTGCCAATTCCCACCTGATGAATTATTTCAGAGGCAGATGAAGATCGACACACCTTCTGAGAAGTCGTCTTAGAAAAACACCTTACAGTTCAGCCTAAAAATTGGCTATTAAAATTAAGCTGACATCAAAATAATCAAACTGGAGCCTATCAAACCAAGCACCTTACCTTGAAATAATAATACCTCATAGTTTAATGTATCAATTTTTTTTTTCTGAGACAGGGTTTCTCTGTGTAGTTTTGGTGCCTGTCCTAGAACTCACTCTGTAGACCAGCCTGATCTCGAACTCACAGAGATCCACCTGGCTCTGCCTCCCAAGTGCTGGGATTAAAGGTGTGCCACTGCCTGGCAATGTATCAATCTTAATGCTTTTGCCTGGTGGAAGACAGAAAAGTAATAAAACATAGGATGTGTATGATTTAAAAAAAAAAAAGAAAGAAATTAAGTTATAAAAATAAGTTTTTAAAAAACTTAACTAGTTGAAATCAGGTGGTGCTTATGCCTCCAGCAAATACTCTAGCTGGATTGGGCTTCCAAACAGAGCCTCTCCAAGTGCCTATCCCTGTCCCCTAGTGTTCCCCAGAGTATGTCCTAAAGAAGGATACAGTGGCCGATTAGTCCCAATTTACTCAGAATGCATATTTTCCCACTGAAAATCCTGTAATGAATGTTCTCCCTGATTCTGGGCAAATTGAGATGGATCCATACTCGTATTTAAAACAACAAAACAAACAACAACAACAAAAGCCCTCCAATAGCATCAGCATGGAGCAGGAAAGGCACGTAACTCTGCTCAGCTACGCCTAAATCCTTGTAATAAAAGTGTGCAATGTGGGCTAAAGATCAGAATTTAGTTCCTCAACTGGAAAAAAGAGGAATGCCGAAAGCATCCTGTCCAAAAAGATGCCAAACACAAGAGGCAAGACTACAGAGTGTATGGTCCAATTTACATGAAGTCCTCAAACGGACAAACATGAGACTCTGGTGACAGAAATCAGGTCACTGCTTGCCTGGCTCCTGGGGAGGTGGCAGGAAGGAGAGGGACCTTAGAGAGGGCCACGAGGAAACTTTCTGGAGCTTGGAAATTTTCTGGAGGTAGTGAGTACAAGATACATTTGTCCAAGATCACCAACTGGAGGCTTAAAACATCAACTTCCCCTTCCAATAGCTTCAACTGAAGTAATGCCTGCTCATACATTGCTGAGTGCCATTTACAACAGCAAAGCCAAGGAATCATCCAAAGCGTCATCTGCAGGTGACCGCATCCAGTATATACACACATCGAGTATTAAACACATGAAGAATGGAATTCTGACATCTGCAGTGCTGAGACATAATCCTTCTGTACACTGTGAATACGTGAATACGTATTGCTCTGATTGGTTTACTAAAGCAGCTGACTGGCCAATAGCTGAACAGGTTAGATGATAAGGTGAGGTGAGAGAGCCAGACCTAGAACGCTGGGAGGAAGAAGGGTGGAGTCGGGACTCACCAGCTGATGAAGAGGAAGCAAGACATGCTGGAGAGGTAAATACCACGAGCCTCAGAGCAACACATATGTTTGAATAGACTTAACATAATTAGATTTAAACAAGCTAAGCACGGCATGTATGTATACATAATGTATACATGTATTGATGCAGTATAACGTAGCATCTTGTTTATAGGTTCAACAAGTATGTATCTATTTGAAAGACTCACTATGTTTACAAGACTGACCTTGAACTCATAATACTCTTTCTTGCCTTGGTCTCCTAAGTGCTGAGATTATAGCCACCACATCTGACTCAACTTCTGTGCTTTTATGTATCAGCTTAAAAAATATTTTTATGAGGTCAGAGAGATGGCTCAACACTTTAAAATGCACATTGTTCTTACAGAGGACCAGGTTCCATTCCCAGTACCCACAGAGTGTCTCACAACCATCTGTAATGGTTCCAGGGGATCCAATGCTTTCTTCTGACCTCCTCAGTTACCAGGCACACACATGGTACACATACATACATACAAGCAAAGCATCATACACATAAAATAAATAAAATCTAAACCAAGATTTAATAATGATAATAACTGAGTAACATCCTTGACCCAGGAGCCAGTCTGTGATCTGATCTCGATGCCTTAGCTGCTTACTTGAAAGAACGTTTGTGAGTTGGCTAGGTACGAGATAACAGCCATTGACATTCAAGCTAGAAGGATAAATTTACCAACAGGAGACCAGGGAATTCAGACAGATGACCTTCCGTGTACTGACGCAACCTTTGAACATTTGAGTTTTAGACTTGTTAGTTTGCCCTGATCCAAGGAAACCGTGATTCTAATGAACCCCCCAGAGGACTGGTATATGCACTGCACATAGCTGCCATGTGGGGCTGCAACTGATGGGATCCACCTTGTTGCTATGCAGCCAGAGATAGAGTGCAGCAACCAAAGGAAGGGCAGTGCTGCTGTCTGGTGGTAATGGTAGAAGAGGAAGGGAGCTCAACCCTTAAAATGACCCACAAGGACCCTTCTGTGAACTTGCATTGAAAAATATCTCAAGTACAATAGCCAGAAGTCTCTCACTTGATGCATATTTGGCAAGGGATAAGGCTTGGGAGCATGCGGGTGTGTGCAAGCACATACATTTCTAACGTGCCAAAAGTCTTGCCGTTTCTGTTCGCCAACAAAGCGGCTCTTTGCGCTGCACCAATTGAGCCAAACATCTTCCTGGAATTATTTCCCGGTTGGGAAATGGAAAGTTGTTGGATGGCCTCTTCCATCTCATGGTATGTAACGAAGTCTAGTACACAGTGGAGATCCTGGCCCAGTAAAACATCAGAGCCAACTGGATCCTCTGCAACCTGAGAGTCGAACTGGCACTCTGGGGCCCCACATAGTGCAGTCTGCCCAAGCGGAATCCTTCAGGACGGTCGCCTGTTCCTGATGACCACCCCTAACAGCCACCGTGCTCAGGTTTCATACCACACACTGGTCCCCTCTGCCTAATAATGTGCAATGGACAGCCATAGGGTGTTATGGGCTGGGCTATTTAGATGCCAAATGGCGAAAATAAATCCTCCCCCAGTACCTCACAGCTAGTGCTTGGGAAAATAACGGCACCATAGAGATATCATTGTGTCTGCACGAAAGGAATCAGAGGCTTAGAACGGGCGAATGACGTTATGAGAAGAGTACCACATGCTCTGATCCAAGGTGAGGAAATTAAGACAGAATAACACAAAGTAGGAGGACCGGGAGACTGGGAACACTGAGGCCGTTTTCATCTACAGCACAGCCAGACCTGGGCCGAAACGAACTACGGAATCGTATTTTTACATTTGATGAGCCTGCTCTCTGACAGACAGGGTAAAGAGGGTGTGCTGCTTTGAATGTATTAAACAACTGTTTCAAAGAGAAAAACCTATAGCTAAGAAGAAGATCAAAGACAGATGTGGTTGCACACACCTATAACCTCAAAATGAACTCTATATGGCTGAATGTCCATTTTGGATTGAAAAGAGTTGTATGACAAGCTAAGAGGGTGTGATCTAGAACACTATCGTAGGACCAGCCATATACCAAGCACAGTGAGTATCGCCAGATGACATCGGGAAGCCCTGCAACTCAAACGCTCACGATGGCTGCCCAGGCATCCAGCACTCACATCTCTCAATGCACATGAATTTGCTGGTTCCGTGAGTTTTGATTTTGCACACCAAGAATCAAGTCTTGGGTGCTTGGGCAGTAACAGGAGACATTTGACAGAGCTAACACATGAACACTGACTAAGAAACAATCTGTTATATTGAAAACCCACCCTTACTGAATACACATTTTCTCGTCTTCTTCGGTCTAAAGACCTGGGGCTGTAAAATCTTCAATATTCACAAAACTCAGCCCCTTTGAAATCAGCCATTACCAAGTTAGTTTTTTAATGCCTCAACATTTCTTCAAGGACATTAGATACAAGGCCAAAGAAAATGAAAGTGATACACTGAGGATTAAGAGTAAGTCAACTGTGAAGTGGTATAAAGGCCTCAGAAATAGACAGGGATGGTGCTCACACAGCCCACACGTGCTTCTGTTCTATTCGCTCTCACATGACAGAGACACACACAGGAGACAAGAGTCAAAACCGCTGTCACTCACACGCCTCAATGCAGGCACAGCCTAGGGAGCTACTCAGGCTTCTCCATGAGTGTTACTGTGGGTCTAAGTACAAATCATGGTACAAAGCCTGCCCAACCATTTACAAAGACGTACTCTGTACCTAAACCTTTCCAAGCAATTATTGTATCTCTACAATTCCATCTTAAGACCTTGTTTATGGAGGTAAGAGTCCATGAACTAGAGAAGGAAAAAGTGTACTCCCTAGGCACATAATGCCACAACAGTTTTATCTTTTCATTTGTTTATATTTATCTTCAAAAATGAAAATGCTGGCCGGGCGGTGGTGGCGTACGCCTTTAATCCCAGCACTCAGGAGGCAGAGGCAGGCTGATCTCTGTGAGTTCGAGGCCAGCCTGGGCTACCAAGTGAGTTCCAGGAAAGGCGCAAAGCTACACAAGAGAAACCCTGTCTCGAAAAACAAAAACAAAAAAAAAAAAAAAAAAAAATGAAAATGCTACTATGTTCCCCTAAAATTTAATTGTTAAAAGTTTAAGGGGTGACATCTAAAAAGTAATTAGGTTCGTATGAGGTCATGAAAGGTGGAGACTACTGTCCCTCTGAGGGGAAGAGAAACTACCCTCTCGTTATCTCCACCAAGCATAGACACAGCAAGAAAACAAATATCTACAAGCCGGGAAGAGGACCTTACCCAGTGTGAGCTTCAAAGCTCCTTGACCTTGTACTTCCCAGGTTGGAGACTCTGAGAAGTGTTCCTTAAGCACTCAGGCTATGGGATTTTGTAACAGCATCCCAAGCTCAGACACACTGCTCTCCTGGAGAACTGTCATGTCTGTCTTCCTTTTTTCTGCTGCCTCGATGTTGCCAAGTTACTCTACCCAATTTCAGAACCATATTTCACCAAATAAGTCAGCAAGAGATTAAGTAAGCAACGTGATGATGATGTGGCATGTATATATTAGTGTACAATGTCATAATATCCCATCAAAAAAAAAAAGCAAGCAGATTCCAACTTGTACAATGCCAGTACATCTCAAGCTCTAAAATAAGCTAAAACAGCTGAATGTTCAACACATGCAAGGTCATGGGTTCAACTCCCACTGCTTATAAACAATAAGTAAATAAATAAAAGTAAAGTATTGGACATCAAGATGAACCTGACTCGTACTTACAACTTAGTAAGTATATACACTAACTTTAGGATTGTAAGAAACACCCGGGTGGATCAACTTGTAATGAGAATGTACATGTTGGCACTCAGCTTTGGAGCTTTCAGTCCCTGCTTTAGGCTCGAGGTGGCACATCCTGACTAGGCACATGATGGAGCCAAATTGCCTGTTTCATGACTGGCACATGAAGAAACATCCTTATCCCCAACTGTGGCATTCCTCCCAATAATCTAAAACCTCCCACTAGGCACCACCTTTTAAAGGCCCTACTACCTCCTAGTCGCCCCTCATGGTGGACCAATGGGTTTTGCAGGGAGCAACTAAAATCCAAACTCTTGCAGCATCCTTCTTTCAAAAGCACAAAGCTCCGAAATGATCAACCAAAATCTAACAATTTAAACTCCTTTACCTTAGCCATATTCTTCCTTCTTTTATTCCTAAATTAATATACTGCCTATTTCCATGTGCATATGTATTTTAAATGCTGCAAACTAAAGTTGGACATGTGAAGCTCGAAGGCAGGGTAAGGGAAAATATTGAACTCAGCTCACTTGGTTACACACTCCTCAATCTCCTGGTTAAACACAAGCCAGCTCTTTCCCCATCCCCAAACCACCACTGAGATAGGGAAAACAGAAACCTACAATACAAAG
Source organism: Peromyscus maniculatus bairdii (assembly GCF_049852395.1). Lineage (NCBI taxonomy): Eukaryota > Metazoa > Chordata > Mammalia > Rodentia > Cricetidae > Peromyscus > Peromyscus maniculatus. The sequence continues at coordinate 41,825,136 of NC_134868.1, forward strand.
TTGGAGGAAATTGCTGAATCAGTAAGGGATTCAAATGCATAGTTTGGAAGGTACAAAATGGTAGTCTGAATGTGATTGGCCCCCATAAGCTCATAGGGAGTGGCACTATTAGGAGGTGTGGCTTTGTTGGAGTAGGTATGGCCTTGTTGGAGGAAGTGTGTCACTGTGGAGGGGGGCTTTAGGGTCTTCTATATTCTCAAGCTATACCCTGTGTCTCAGTTCACTTCCTGTTGCCTTTGGATGTAGAAACACCATGTCTGCCTGCACATCGCCATACTCCCAGCCACCAGGCTCCCCATCATGATAATGGACTAAATCTCTGACCTGATATAGGAGTCAACCCAATTCTAGAAAGCAATATTTCTAGTGAGAATGCATGGTACCTTTCCTTCCATGATACAACATGGGATAGTAACTCACAGGGAGATCAACAGGCTGACGAACTGGAATGAAATTGCCCTGTGTGACGTACTGATTACAAGAGCCACTGGAGGAAGAAGAAGCAGAACAGCAGCCATATCTAAAAGACAGAGGAGGAAAGCCTTCAGTTCTCAGGAAAGCGATGTTCAGCTTCAACTCTACACTCCCTTCACACCTATCTTAGTTAAGGTTTCTATTGCTGTGAAGAGACATCATGACCACAGCAATATTTATAAAGGAAAACATTTTGATTTGCATTTCCCTGATGACTAAGGATGTTGAACACTTCCTTAAATGTCTTTCAGCCATTTGAGATTCTTCTGTTGAAAATTCTGTTTAGCTTTGTAGCCCATTTTTTAATTGGATTGTTTGGTATTTTCATGTCTAGTTTCTTGAATTCTTTATTTACTTTGGAGATCAGCCCTCTGTCAGATGTGGGGTTGGTGAAGATCTTTTCCCATTCTGTAGGCTGTCGTTTTGTTATTGACCATGTCCTTTGCTCTACAAAAGCTTCTCAGTTTGAGGAAGTCCCATTTATTCATTGTTGCTCTCAGTGTCTGTGCTACAGGTGTTACATTTAGGAAGTGGTCTCCTGTGCCAGTGTGTTCAAGATTACTTCCTACTTTCTCTTCTTTCAAGTTCAGTGTAACTGGATTTATGTTGAGGTCTTTGATCCACATGGACTTGAGTTTTAGTGGAGAGGGTGCCTGAACTGGCCTACTGCGGTAATCAGATGAGTGAATATCCCGTCATCATTGAGCTTTCATCCAGTAATTGATGGAAGCAGATGCAGAGATCCAAGGCCAGGTGCAGGCTGAGCTCCAGGGGTCCAGTCAATGAGAGAGAGGAGGGATTCTATGAGCAAGGGGCATAGAGCTCATGATGGGGAAATTTACAGAGATGGTCAGGCCAAACTAGTGGGAACTCATGAACTGTGGACCAATAGCTGTGGAGCCCCCATGGGACTGGACTAGGCCCTCTGCATAGGTGAGACAGTTGTTTAATTTGAACTGTTTAGGGGCCCCTATAGCATGAATCTTAAAAGTTCTTATTAATGAGATCAAACCCGAGGCCAGTTATTGGGGTGAATACTGGAAGGTCAGAGAGACAGAACAAGCCACAGCTATCTCACCTCACCAGTTCCTCAGCTGGTCCTGTTTCCTCAGACTGGAAGCCTCTGAGTCCTCATCCAGAATGAATCTCAGCTGAACTGTGCTGCTTCAAAGCCTGAAAGCTTAACCAGCCGAATGCTTAACCAGCCACATGCTTAACCAACCAAAATGCTTCTAGTTTCTTGTCCTCACGCCTTATATACCTTTCTGCTTTCTACCATCACTCCCTAGAATTAAAGGCTTGCTTCCTGGGATTAAAGGCGTGAGTCACCATGCCTGGCTGTTTCCAATGTGGTCTTGAACTCACAGAGATCCCAGATGGATTTCTGCCTCTGGAATGCTAGGATTAAAGGCGTGTGCTATCACTGCCTAACTAGTGGCTTTTCTGTTCTCGGACCCCAGATAAGTTTATTAAGGTACACAATATTTTGGGGAACACAATACCACCACAGGCCCCCCTGGCAGTGGGATCGGGATCCATCCCTGGTGCATCAGCAGACTTTTTGGAGCCCAGTGCCTGTGGTGGGACACCTTGCACAGCCTTGGTGCAGGGAGAAGGGGCTTGGACCTGCCTCAACTGAATGTACTAAAGGCTCTGCTGACTCCCCACGAGAGGCCTTGCCTTGGAGGAGGTGGGAATGCAGAGTAGGTACAAGGGGAAGGCTGGGGGGGCAGGAGGAGGGAGGAGAGGGGGATCTGTGGTTAATATGTAAAATGAATAGAAAATTTCTTAGTAATGAAAAAAAAGAAAGGAAAACATTTAATTGGGGCAGGCTTACAGTTCAGGGGTTTCGTCCATTATCTTCATGGTGGGAAGCATGGTGATGTGCAGGTAGACATGGTGCTGGAGAAGTAGCTGAGGGCTCTACATCTTAATCCACAGGCAGAAAGGAGAGACTGCCACAATGGGTGTGGCTTGAGCATCTATGAGACCTCAAAGCCCAACCCCATAGTGACACACTTCCCCGAACAAGGCCACACCCACTCCAAGGCCATACCTCCTAATAGTGCCATTCTCTATGGGCCAAGCATTCAAACACGAGTCTATGGGGCCATATTTATTCAAACCACAACACCCTTCCTAGGAAATGATTAGAAAATGGGCAACAGCTACTCAGAGGGAACAAAACACAGTACCTAGGCAAAGGGAGGGACTCCATCATAAAGCAGAAAAAATGGGAAGGAAAAAAAAACCCTCAGGCTACCTGAACCTCCTGAAAGAGGATATTCCAGAAAATTCAGCAGTATTAAAAACAAGAATAGCCGGACAGTGGTGGCACACGCCTTTAATCCCAGCACTTGGGAGGCAGAGGCAGGTGGATCTTTGTGAGTTCGAGGCCAGCCTGGTCTACAGAGCGAGATCCAGGAAAGGCACCAAAACTATACAGAGAAACCCTGTCTAAAAAAAAAAAAGAACAAATGTTCCCTATGGGAAAATCAAATTAACAGGTCACTGTAAAAGGAGATCATTTACTTCAATTTTATTCATTTAGAACTTATTTATAAACAATGTGATGTGTGTTTGATCTAATGAAACACAAAAGTAACCTTAATTAATAAAATTTTACAAACTTTAAAGATTTAGTTCAAGGTAAATAAAATAGACAATAAAAAGGAAAAGAGAGGAAAAAAGAAATGGAGTCACTGGCTCTAAGTTAAGCAAGGTTTCCATGGTGACAGTAATGTAAACAATGCTGGTGAATGATGATCTGGGATCTATTTACAGTAATGTGAAGAAGATGATTTGGGAGCAATCAAACCCAAACAGGAAGCTGGTGGCTGCTGCGGAGGGTGAAGAAAAGGAGATATTTTTTCATTCTATCCGCTCTGGTTCTCATGGGAAACGTGCCATGAGGAAAAGTTAAATTACAACATTATACTGTAATCGATTTCTGATGTAATATACTATAACTATATGAGATTTGGGATGGAGGAATATATGCGTCTGGGGAAATTTATTAAAAATGAAACTAAGAGGGCCAGTGAGGTGGCTCAACAAGTAATACACTGCTGCATAGCCTGATGACATGAGTTCAATCCCCAAGACTGACATAAAGGTGGAAGGGAAAAACCAACCCCACAAAGTTCTTCTCTGACCCCCTCACGTGCGCCATGTCACACAGAAACCCTTCTATACACACCACACACAATAACAATAAAGGTTTTTTTTTTTATTTGATAAAACTAACAGTCCTTAGGAGCTGGAGGGGTGGCTCAGTGGTTAAGAGCACTGCTGTTCTTCCAGAGGACCAGGGTTCAATTCCTAGCACCTACATAACAGCTCACAAGTCTCCAGTTTCCGGATTTCTGACACCCTCACAAAGATATGCACGCAGGCAAAACACCAATGCCCATAAAATTAATTTTTAAAAAAATGAAACAAAACAAAACAAAAACATCTAACAGCCCTGTAACTCCAGTTCCAGGGGACCCAGTGCCCTCTTCTGACCTCAGCAGGTGCCTGCATACAGATGCTCCTACTACACATGTACACAAACATAAAGCAAAATCAAATAATAAAATCAATTTTAAAGGAATGGGCATATTTAAAACATCATTACATTTAGAAGTGGCAATGCATTGCTCTCACTGCAGGACCCAGAGAAACCAAAGGAGCTGGAAGCGCCTTCCCTGCTGGGTAGCCTTCATAATGACGGAAGGTATGCAGGCTGCTAAGGGAGAAGTGTCAGGTACACTCTTACTCAGCTGTGAACCCTTCATGCTATGCTACTGACCAGCCACACAAGAAATTCCCTCTGGCTCAATCATAGCAAATAACTATGGGGGGGCGGGGGAATAACCAAATGCTTTCTGATTCCCCCCTCAAGAGGAAATTCACACATCTGGTCCTATAAACCTGGACAAAAGCCCATAGTTGGGAAGGCTATGTACCCTAGTAGGAAAGCTATGGGTGTTGTTTTTCAATGTGATCATGATGCACCTTCTAAATACTAATATTTACGTCCATAGACTAGTGCTATTGTCGGCTCATTCAAGGAAGAGGAAGTGTCTTCTGCAGACAGTGATGAGAAGAAGCGATGGTTGACTGCTCAGCCCTAAATGAGACCATCTCTATCACTCCCTCCAAGTCTTGGCGGACATGAAAGAAGAGGAGGCAGAAAGATCGGATCTAGAGTTTGGAGTGTGGTAGTCTACTAGCTTATTGGCATCATGTGGACACCGCACTATTAAGTTTACAGCAGCTGAGTTTACTTGCAGAAGACCTGAACAACACTGGACCCCTCAACATCTGCCATGGGCAGGCTGGATGTCTGAGTTGGTAAACTCGCTTGCTGTCAAGGCTGACAACCTGAGTTTGACACCCCCCCCCCAAAAAAAGCCAACATACTGGGAGGAGAGAACCAATTCCTCCAAGTTGTCCTCTGACTTTCCACATGTGCACCATGGGATAATACATGCACACATGCACTCCCACACGTGCATGCATGTGTGTGTGTGTGTGTGTGCGCGCGCACACACACACACACACTCCCAATAAATAAATGTAATAATGTTTTAAATGACATCCTATCATGGAAGGGGAAGAGAATGTAAAGGTCCTACCCTTCCCTGAGTATTTATAGGCAATAGCCTGGGTGGAGGGTTTCCTAAGGCCCCAAACCTCTCTGGAGAGCTACTGGAAGTTAAAGGTTGCTGAGGTAAAGGAAGGCATTTTCGCCCACAGTGGAGTCCCTGGTAAGGTGGCCAAGCTCCTATAAATAACCTCTCGGCTGTGATTCTGTAAGTAACCCTAATGAAGTTCTGAGATCACACCCGCACCCCAAAAGGAGGGGGATGAGGAGGAGCAATGGTACAGGGGGCACACAACTGTAATCCCAGCATTTGGGAGACAGGGGCAGGAGAATCCCAAGTTCAAAATCATCCTCAGTTGTACAGAGAATTTGAGACAGCCTGGCTACAAGAGATCGTGTCTGGAAAAGGTGAGAGAGAAAGAAGAAATACAAACATAAATTCCAGAGGAAAACTTCAGGATAAGTAATTACAGAGGAAAAGAACTACCATTTTTTATTCTTATTTTTTTCAGAGATTATTACATTGCCTTGGATGGGTCTTGCATTAAAATCCTGCTGCTACAGTGGCGCACGCCTTTAATCCCAGCACTTGGGAGGCAGAGCCAGGTGGATCTCTGTGAGTTTGAAGCCAGCCTGTTCTACAGAGCGAGACCCAGGACAGGCACCAAAACTACACAGAGAAACCCTATCTCAGAAAAAAAAATAAATAAGCCGGGCGGTGGTGCCGCACGCCTTTAATCCCAGCACTTGGGAGGCAGAGGCAGGCGGATCTCTGTGAGTTCGAGGCCAGCCTGGGCTACCAAGTGAGTTCCAGGAAAGGCGCAAAGCTACATAGAGAAACCCTGTCTCGAAAAAACAAACAAATAAATAAATAAAATAAAATAAAATCCTGCTGCTTCAGCCTCCTGAGCACTGCGATTACAGGCAGAGGCCACAGCACTAAGAGGGCAGGCTCACGCGCGTGTGTGCATGTGCGTGTGCCTGTGCATGTGTGTGTGTGTGTGTGTGTGTGTGTGTGTGTGTGTGTGTGTGTGTGTTTATTACTTTGAGCATTACATTTAAATATTAACTTCATAACATTATCAAAATTCTTCATCCTAAGATAGATTTTGTTCCATGAGTACATAACTCCATCACTGCTTTCCTTCCTTTGTGCAGTGAAATGAAGCATTAAAGACTGACAGAGGAACATTTTAAAGCAGAACTGGAGATATGAAAATCAATGCCCTGCTCCATTCCCAGGTTTAACTGTACATAGCGCCCTCTAGTGTCACCTCATGGGAAACCATCCTGAAATCTAAACTTAATTTACTTAGCAACACCCTCTTGAACCCTCTACTGTCTGCACGTGCTCAGGCTCCTCACTCTAGGTCCCGGAGTTAGGCTAGTATGATTTCTTTGACAGTATTGCTTCATTGTGGTCTTTTTCAAAGGGTTTCACTACATCATCATGGAACCTAGTTAATGATAAATTTAGAGAGAAATGTGCTCTAATTCCAAGCAAATGCTTCTTTAGTAGGAGAGAAGAAACAAAAAAAACCTTTTACTGTTCCCAGCGCTTTTCTAATCTACGGGTGCTTTCCCAATCAAAAGCAGCGTCGGATGCAAGCTTGATGTCATAGGGGTGTGCACACAGAGAACCGGAAGTGCCTGTGGCAGCTGCTTCTTCCATGATCACAGTGGCATCTGCAGGCATCTGAAGGGCAGCTACACTGTGGCCATTAGTAACTGCTTGACCACAATTACCTAAGAAGGACAAGGCCACACAGATAATACACCTAAATCATTCCTGCGGGTGAAAATGGGAAGGGCCAACAGCAACAGGCCACACTGATGCCTTCCATCCCTTCTAGAAAGGAAAAACACACAATTCAACAGTAACAACGGCTTTTATCACTCACTCTGTGCGCTGAGAGGAACGTGTTTTCTTCCTAAGCGTTATTGACTGTTTGATAAAGTTGCATATTTCTCCCTCCCTGCCAAAGCATCAGCTCCTATTCAATTATCTGCTGCTAGGAGACAGAGAGAGCCCTGCACTGCCTTGGCTCTGCTGGATTTCAGTCCCTTGAGATGAGGCTCTGTCATCCCTGGTCACAGACCGCCGACCCACACTGGCTCTGCTGATCATGAAGTCAGGGGCCTGGGCTGTGGAGGCAGTGAGGACAGTGAGGACAGTGAGGGCAGTGAGGACAGTGGGGACAGTGAAGGCAGTGGGGACAGTGAGGACAGTGAGGACAGTGAGGGCAGTGAGGACAGTGGGGACAGTGAGGACAGTGAGGACAGTGAGGTGAAGACAGTGAGGGCAGTGAGGACAGTGAGGGGAGTGAGGACAGTGAGGGCAGTGGTGACAGTGAGGACAGTGAGGGCAGTGAGGACAGTGGGGACAGTGGTGACAGTGAGGCCAGTGATGGCAGTGGGGACAGTGGAGACAGTGAGGGCAGTGGGGACAGTGAGACAGTGAGGACAGTGGAGAAATTTAGGGCAGTGGGGACAGTGAGGACAGTGGGGACAGTAGGGACAGTGGAAACAGTGGAGACAGTGAGGACAGCAAGGACAGTGGGGACAGTGAGGACAATGGGGACAGTGGGGACAGTGAGGTCAGTGAGGGCAGTGAGGACAGTGGGGACAGTGAGGACAATGGGGACAATGGGGACAGTGGAGACAGTGAGGACAGTGAGGACAGTGAGGGCAGTGAGGACAGTGGGGACAGTGAGGACAATGGGGACAATGGGGACAGTGGAGACAGTGAGGACAGTGGTGACAATGGGGACAGTGGTGACAGTGAGGACAGTGGGGACAGTGAGGACAGTGAGGGCAGTGGGGACAGTGGAGACAGTGAGGGCAGTGGGGACAGTGGAGACAGTGAGGACAGTGGAGACAGTGAGGACAGTAAGGACAGTGGGGACAGTGAGGACAGTGAGGACAGTGGGGACAGTGCGGGCAGTGGGGACAGTGAGGACAGTGAGGACAGTTGAGACAGTGAGGACAGTGGAGAAATTGAGGGCAGTGGGGACAGTGGGGACAGTGAGGACAGTCGAGACAGTGGGGACAGTGAGGGCAGTGAGCGCAGTGGAGACAGTGAGGACAGTGGAGACAGTGAGGGCAGTGAGGACAGTGGAGACAGTGGAGACAGTGAGGGCAGTGAGGGCAGTGAGGACAGTGAGGACAGTGAGGACAGTGAGGGCAGTGGAGACAGTGGGGACAGTGAGGACAGTGGGGACAGTGGCAATCATGGGGGTCTTATGGGTGGTGGGAGTATGGGGGTCTTTGAGGAGGCGACTCTCTTCAGAGGACCTCACAGAAACCCTCTGGCTCACGGTCAGAAATTTGGTGTCTGTTAAATGATTTTAATGCTGGTTCTTGAGCTGTGAGCTGAGGAACCAGTAGCAGTTTTAGCCCCAAAAAAAAGGAAGAAAAAAAAAACCTCACAAAATGTTTGTTTGCTTCCATAGAAAATCAAGAAAACAACCCTGACCAATTTTCCCTTTGCAGACCAGCCATGCAGAACTTGGACATCAGCCTCAAATGCAGCATCACTTCCCAGGAACCAACAAATACATAGTCAGGCTAAGAGCTTCCAGTGCAGCTTTTCTGTGTGTGATGCTGGAGATGGAATCCAGGGCCTTCAAGTACACTTGAGCAAATTCTCCTCCACCAACCTCAATTCGCCACCTTTCTCATAAAAAATCTGGTCCTACTGTGTCACAGAAATGAAAAAGACATACCTATCTTTACACACTGAAAGTTTTGTTTTGTTTTGTTTTTTAATGCCAGAATCTTCATGTCTTCTCAGTATATTAGAGAGACATAGATTTGTGCACCAAAAAGGCTTGGATTAAAAATTCAGATCAACGTGTGGATGACTGACAATTATAACTCACAGAGCAAGGCACATTCATCTTTCAAATGAGTTAAAGGGTGGTCTCAGTGGACTATTCCGTGTGTATAAAAGAGTACTTTGGAAATGTTAGTTTCTACCCTCTTCCTTGTCTCAAGGTCCAGCCTAACTGTTAGTCCTGGATCCTGTGCAGGGACAGAACTGCCACCATCTGTGTGCCATGAGCTCCCAAAGGAAAGAAGCTGCTGGTCAGAACAAAGTGTGCCCGGCCTCAGGCACCGGCACTCTGCAGCATGGCTTCCCTGTGTTCTGACTGGGGCAGGACCCTCTCTATCCCTGCAAGGACCCCAGTGAATAAGAATGCCCAGACACAGACAGAGGCATGAGCTAGCCCGTCTGCAGCATGGCTTCCCCGTGTTCAGACTGGGGCAGGACCCTCTCCAGCCCTGCAAGGACCCCAGTGAGTAAGAATGCCCAGACACAGACAGAGGCATACTCACACATCCTGCCAGCCCCCGCTCCCTAAGTCCAGCTAGAAACTTCTCACTCTCACCCCATTTTTCGTCTGAACAAATTGTTCCCTGGCTTCTCGGTTTCCACACTGACATGTCTCCCTCCCCTCCCCGGCTCCTAATTAAACAGCCTGACAAACTTGGTTTGCGAACCTCACCGCGGCTTCTACTCCGACAGCTCTCTGCTGCCCCCTCTTGTCACCACGTGGAACAGGAGACTCTTAAAACTCACCGAGTATTTTGGCCATGGCGGCTCTTTCGAGGGTGCTTGGCATGCCAGGCACTATGCTCAGTACTAGAAATGCAAAAGGGAACACAAGGAAAAATGCCCTCATTTTGGGGGGAGCTCACCATACAGCAGGAAAGGCACACACTGATCAATCACAGAGTAAATGTTACATCAGAACTCACAGGGCTTAGGAGATGTTTTAAGAGCAGATATGACCTTGTCGGGGGATTAGAGGAGGCCCCCCTACAGTAATGATGCAGGCGGAGACGGAAGGATGAGTGGAATAAGGAGAGTGAGGGGGTAGAAGGAACATCCAAGAGCAGGAAGCAGCATTGTGGTCTCAGATAGCAGGAAATAAAGTAATTACATGGGAAGAAAGAAAACCAGCCTGCTTAGAGGAAGCTGTAAAATGGAAGGCAGAGCCCAAAAGCAGCAGCCAGCTGCAGGTAGGGCCACTAGAGGCTGCTGAGAGTGGGCAGCGTCCATCCAGGGACACGGTGATGGTTCTTTAAAGTGGAGAAGCTAAGGTCGAGCTTAGGAGGAGGGAAGCAATTTGGTAAGGGGTAGTGGGCAAGAAAACATTTTTCAGGATTCAGGAAACACGGTGGAAGCAAGGTAAACTTAGGATGGACTGGTTCCCTACAGAAGGAAAAGGAGGCCGAGGGATGACTTCCGGTTTCTCGGTCTCATGACAGGTAAACACTAGAGCCATTTTCTGAGATTGGAAGTGACTGTGTGGCCCTCACAATGGACGGCAAACACTGAACGGTTCACCACCGAATGGGCACTGTGGTCGCACTGCATCGAGGATGCTCAAAAGGCTCGGTTTTAATTAGCTGAGCCTGGAATCGAACCTAATCTTATGTACCAACACAGAGGCTTCCACTCCTTCCCTCCTGTCAATTTATGTTCAATTTTCCAGGGGTGGAGGACTGTATAACTTCTAGGGAAAGTGGTCTGTTCTTGAGCATCTCCCCAGGACTGCTCCGCAGTTCAGGAAACCACATCAGCACTGACGGGAACTCGGTGTTTTCCCATCATCTATGCTGGGGACTCTGTAAAGGACCATCAGTGACTCCATACATACATACAATTGTCTATTACACCTTCCACATGCCCAAACACACACAGATTGAAACACTTACTAAATGCAAATTATTTGTCTTTATATGTCAGAAGGGCATAATATGCATTCTAAATCACTATTTGTTGAATCTGAGTGGGCATTTAGGCTGATGGGATCATAAACCACTATCCCAAGGAGGACAGCCAGAATGAGAAAGCAGGCCTTGGAGCGAATGGTGATGAATTCCAATACTAGTTCCATCTGGGCAACAGTGGCCCGGCAAGCTAGACAAAGGAGGTGAGAAGCCAGAAACTCAGAATAGGTGGAGATTCATCCCTGTCATCAGTACTAGAATGAGGACTCGAGACACCTTCATCTTATCGGGGTGATTTTACAACAGGGGATCTGGGAGACATAGGTAAGAGCTAGAAAGCAAGGCTGAGGAATGAGCAGAGACTGTGTTGAAAAGAGAGAGATGGCTCTGCCATACTCTTGTGGAACTTAGAGTATAAAAGAGGAATCGCCCGTGGGCAGGGGAAGATGAACTGGAAACTGTTTTCAAGAGAAAGACTATACACAGTTTACTAGTGCGGTCCTCCTCTGTCGGTGGGCACTAATTCTCTGGACTCTTATCAGCAAGTGAGGAAGGGAAGTTGTGATCCCAGGTGCACCTGGATGAAGAGTCCTGATAAGGTTCAGTCTGGTCCCTGGTTAGTCTGTGGCACTTCAGAGTGCCCATAAGGCTGACCTGACTGCATTTCATGACATTAAGATCCAATCTACGATCTCTAAATTAACCCTTCACACTCTAGCATCTCAAGGGCAAATCATCAGCTAAAAAAATGGCATGACCTGCCTGACAAAGCCAGTTATCACGACAAAAAGAAAAGACTTTTAAAAATACCACATCGAGCTGGGTGGTGGTGGTGCACGCCTATAATCCCAACACTTAAGAGGCAGAGGCAGGCAGATCTTTGTGAGTTCGAGGCCAGCCTGGTCTACAGAACAAGATCCAGGAAAGGCGCAAAGCTACACAGAGAAACCTTGTCTCGGAAAAAAAAAAAAAACAAAAACATCACATCAGGACAAATATGATTAAAAATACATTGTGTAAATGTATCAAAGAATTAGTAAAATATTTTAAATGTGACTAGTTTTATTTTGAATTTTCCATAAATTTATATTGAGTTTTCCAGGAATGCAGGATTGTATAACTTAAAGAGAAAGTGGTCTGCTGTTTGAGTATCTAGTCAATGCGCTCTCAGTTGAGAAAATTGCTTTGGTGTTCATGGAACTCAGTGCCAATATGGCATTTCTCTGTTGTCTACACTGGGGACTCTGTAAAGGACCCATGGTCACCATCAATGACTTCACACAGCCATACAAGTGTTCTTTATGCCTTCTGCATGCCCCCAAAGACTTACAGATACAAGAAAAGGATTCTGACCACAAATTATTACCGCTATGTGTGGACAGCACTGGGTGAGTTGGGAAATGGAAAGGTGTGCACAGGGGGGAGCACCCCCTTCCATTTGCTGCTGGCTATTCTTATGAGCAGTACTGGCTGCAAGCTGCGAGGCTTAGCAATGGTCTTATCTAAACAGCTTGAGACACTGCTGGAAATACAGGCAGGCAAGGATGCAGAGGAAGCCATAGAAGGCATCTGTTTAAAGACAATGCTGTCAGATTTGCTCACACGGTACGCCACGCTCTGAGGACAGGAAGTGTACTTTCTGAAGACGAGTCCAGTTTCTCTCAAGAGTTCCCATCCACTAGGCATAAAGGAAAACACCAGAGGTGGGCGGTGGTGACACACGCCTTTAATCCCAGCACTTGGGAGGCAGAGGCAGGTGGATCTCTGTGAGTTCGAGGCCAGCCTGGGCTACAGAGCAAGATCCAGGAAAGGTGCAAAGCTACACAGAGAAATCCTGTCTCAAAAAAAAAAAAAGAAAGAGAGAGAGAGAGAGAGAGAGAGAGAGAGAGGGAGGGAGGGAGGGAGGGAGGGAGGGAGGGAGAGAGAGAGAGAGAGAGAGAGAGAGAGAGAGGGAGGGAGAGAGAGAGAGAGAGAGAGAGAGAGAGAGAGAGAGAGAGAGAGAGAGAGAGGAAGAAAAAGAAAACACCAGATCAAACCAAGCTTAAAGCAAAACCTTGAAACCATTCTCCTGGGTAATGTTCTTCCTCTCTAGGTGAGAAAGTCTATCTTCCAGATTTCTTAAAGATGAACAGGCCCGTAGAAGCATAACACTTAGTGATCGGTGTTTTATTGACGTTTTTACCTGCCAGGACGGAGGTGAATAACTGAATAGGCATTTTTATACATCATAAGTATGGTAAGCTGGTGAGATAAGGATGGACAGAGTGCCTAGCAAGCCATGGAGTTAAATGAGTATGTTGTTAACTTTTCTCTTTCTACATAAATAACTCATCATCAAGTCATAAACTAGACCTCCAGCTCACATCTCCAAGCTTCCCCGTATTTCTTCTCCACTGACACCCACCCTGGGCTAGGGAGCCATCACTGACACTTACTTCGCCCACTCTAGTCTAGAGCACTTCCACCAATGCTTATTTTGAACCACATTTCAGTTTTCTGTTTTCCAGGAAAAAGCAATGAAGAATTTTTGACACATAAATCAAAGCCAAACAAAATAAAATGCTGGCTGTGGTGCTGGACATCCCAACACTTGGGAGATGGGGCCAAGATGATCATGAAGGTTAGGCTAGCCTGGGCTACACAGTGAGACCTTGTCTCAAATCAAAACAAAAAAAATCAAATGAGTAAACAAATATCCAATCATGTCATCCCTGCTTAAAACTTTGATGACAGCCAGTATTGGATATACATGCCTTTAATCTCAATACCAATCATAGAAAATCTGGAGGTCTATACAGACAGGCCATGATGAGGCGGTCATGTGGTTGGGTTTACAACCAATGAGAAGGCAGAACAGAAACACTATAAAAAGACAGACACCCAGGAAGTGGTTCTGGTTCGGAGAGGTAGGACCACCATAGGAGAAAGGGTAAGGTTTTAGCTCTTAGCTCTGACCTCTTGGCTTTCTTCTTTGCATTGGTTCTGTGTTTCTTATTTAATAGGACGGCTGATTACATCTACATTTTCCCACATCATCTTTAACGTATCAGACTTCTAAGATGTAGCTCTGTAGCCCTTGCCTAGCACACACAGCCCTGGGCTCCACCCCATCTGGTAGCACCCCACTTACATGTTTTACAAGCTCCACCTATGTGCCTAACACCTGACACAAATACCACTGCATGCTATTTCCTTGAAAATTAGAACTCCATGGACTGTTTCACCCACATCAGACCACCAACTTAGATCAGTGTTCTACTCTTTATCCTATTAAAGTGGCTATTGTCTGCCTAATAACTACTGTTGGTTTTTCCTTACTATGTGTGGATGTTTTGGCTGCATGCATGTCTGGGCACCATGTGTGTGCCTGGTGCCGCAGAGGCCAGAAGAGGGCATCAGATCCCCTGAAACTGGTGTTAGACAGTTGCGAGCCATCATGTGGCTGCTGGTAACTGACCCTGGCTGGCCCTCTGGAAGAGCAGCCGACCATCTTAACTGCAGAGCCATGTGTCCATTCCCATACCACTGTTTCTTAGACATCTGACCGTTGCCCTCACTTCCAGGATCAGCACTCATGGTTGGCTTGCATCAGAGAGGCGCTGTTTTCAGCATTTCCAGGGAGTTCCAGCACATGCTGCAGTGTATGACACAAGGCCACTGTAACAAACACTGGCAGATCTTGCCTGCACAGCAGTGACCCTGCTTCCAGACACTTTCATTTCTCAAAAGCCCCTGGAATCTACACTGTAGACCAATCCAGGCAGGGCAAATCCAGCTGCAAACATAAACCTGGAAGGCAAGGTCCTGCTGTACCTACTCTATCAGTCTATGTTGATTTTTGCTTTTAAATGTATTGATTCTGTTTTATCTGTATGAGTATTTCACCTCCATCTATATATACGCACCTAGGGAGGCCAGAAGAGGGGGATGGGTCCCCAGGAACGAGTTACAGATGGCTGTGGGCTGCCATGTGGAAGCTGGAAAGTGAACCCATGTCCTCAAGAGCAGCAAGTGCTCCTAAGAACTAAACCATCTCTCCGGACCCCAGATTTGATTTTTTTTTTTTTTTTTTTTTTTAGAAGAGAAACAGACTAAAGCTACAATTGCAATCTGTATTAATAAGAAATGGCTGTCTGTGCCGATGACAGAACCCCCACCTTGTCTCAGGGGACTTCTGGGCGTCAGAGCATCTGCCTAGAACTGAAGGAGCCAGACTTCCCACCTGCCCAAATTCATGAACTGCCATCTTAGAAGCCGTCACTGCCTCCCGCTGCCCCTGGAAAGGAAGAACCTGGAACGGGCACTCATCTCTGCTTTCTTTCAGAATTGTAAAGTTAACTGGAGAAACATGGCCAGATTTTCAGGGAGTTTTGCTCTTCCATTCTTCAGTTCTCATGTGCCACGCCAGACCAGAGTGCTTGCTCCGAAGGAAGCTGGGAACTTCTGGCTGATCAACCCTTATAGTGAATGCTGTCTATGTCCTTGCATCACACGATTGTGATTTTCTTTCTTCTTTTTGTTTTCTGAGGCAAGGTTTCTCTATATAGCAGTCCTAGCTGTCCTGGAACTCGCTCTGCAGACCAAGCCTGGCCTGGAACTCCCTGCCTCTGCCTCTGCCTCCCGAGTGCTGGGATTAAAGGCGTGTGCCACCACTGCCCAGCTATTGTGATTTTACTAGGCAGGTTAAACGTCAAGCAACATTAATAGAAAGTTTTTCTACGAAAGGAAAGGCATTTCTTAGCTGTGAGAAGTAGTAAACTCTTTACATGTAAACGCTTTTCCTAAAAGCGATCTTACGAAGCAAAAAAAAAAAAAAAAAAAAGCCAGGGAGCTGTTAATTTGCCCATAACTTTTGTTACTGCTTTTGTGCCAAGCTATCTCTGGAGAGAAAATGGCTTTGTCGATTACTTTTATTTAAGCCAAATTAAATTACAGGTCTTTAACTGTGAAACACCGGTTTTCTCAGGCAGTGCACAGACATCAGTGTCTTCCCCATCCCCACTCCTTACTGCCACATGCCAGAGAGCACTACCCCTTCAAGACTTGCGAGTGACAGTTCCTATTTTCTTCAGACATACCACATAGATAAGCAAGGGTTCCTTCCCGCCATAATTCTTAGGAAAACAACCGGGTGTTTGGGCTGCAGATACAGAGCTTAATTGAGATCAGAGGATCATACTGAAAAAATAATCAGTTTACAGACTAGATATTAACAGCTCAGCTGCCTTTTCCAACTCAAGTCCCAGAAGGTTGTCATTCTCACGTTAGCCTTTGAGGATCCTGTTCTAGTCAGATTTCTGCTGCTGTGATTAAACACACACACACACACACACACACACACACACACACACACACACACACACACACACTGAACAAAAGCAGCTTAGGGGAGAAAAGAGTTTGTTTCAGCTTACAAATTATAAGCCCATTGTTGAAGGAAGTCAGAGTCTAAATTCAAGCAGGAGGCTGAAGCAGAAGCCATGGATAAATGCTGCTGGCTGGCTACTGGCTAGTTTTTTATATGAACCAGGACCACCTGCCCAGGGAATGGAGCTGCCCAGAGTGGGCTAGGCACTCCTCCATCGATTAGGAGCCTACCACCAAGATAATCTCCCTCAGACACACCCAAAGGCCAATCTGATCTGGGCAATCTCTCAACTGAGACACCCTTCTCAGGTGACTCTAGGCTATATCGCGTTGATAGTTAACTAGGTCAGATCCTCACCGGGAAATCTGACCAATCCAAGAGAAAACTCTGTGTAATGGCGACATCGGGCAGTTTTCAGTTCACTGCAAGCTGAGCTGCGACTGTAATGTGGGGTTATGCTCATATAAATTCTGACAATAACCTAACTAAAATCCTTATATTCCTTCGTAAGACGTTGATGGATAAGGCCCAAAACAAAAATTGCAAAGTATAAGTGACATTACAAGCATGTTCCTTGGAAAACAGCTAAAGAGCTAAACATAATTGCTTCTACAGACTGGGAAATATTTTCTTCTGTTCTTAGAAATTAGCCTTATACCCAAATGTATACTCAACTATGTACATGAAATAAATGTGAGAAAATATAATTTAAATAAAATAATTTTTAGTCACAGGTTCCGAATAACTCTCAGGGTAAGACGGCCAGGCACAACTTGGGTAAGTAACCTCACATTCCAAGGTCATACGGAGAGAAAATAATCCATATTTCCCATTTCTCAGCCAACGACATTTTATGAGTATGGCTGTTCTGTCTACATATATGTCTATGCGCCACGTGTGTGTGCCTGGTTTCCACAGAGGACAGAAGGTATGTGATGCCCTGGGACTGCAGTTACAGACAGTTGTGTGTTAACATGTAGGTGCTGGGGGAATTGACCCTGTGTCCTCTGGAAAAGCGGGCAGTATTTTTTAGCCACTGGGCCATCATCTCTCCAGCCTCTGGGACAACAATACATGAAGATCAAGTTGTTGTCACTTATTCAATCATTCATTCAACAATGCTGCTTGAAGTTTTCCAGGCCCTGTTGTAAGTGAGGCTACCACAGAGAACCAAAGTTCCACCTCTTGCCAAGATGAGTAACCAGTCACCAAGTGAGTCAGAGAACTTCAGGAGGTATTTGTAATTAAGAAACAAAAGATAAAGCAGAGCAAGGTTTAGAAGAAGGGAAGTCAGAGTCTGACTACTACACCATCTCTCCAGTTCTAAGACTTGAGATTTTAATGAAACGTGAATCACTGGTGTGGAAGAAGGCTACCAGTCTAGAAAGATAAGGGGAAAGGTCTCTATGAGAAATGTCACCTAGGCAGAAATCTGTCTAGCAGGGAACAGAATGCTGGGAAGCATTGCCGAGGCAGTGGAAGGGCATGTCAAGGGTCCTGTCCCTGGACACCCCTGGCTCTGAGAGAGAGAGCAGAGCAGTGGAGAGGGGCCGAGCACAGAAGGACAAGGGCAAGAGTGAGCCTGAAGAACCAGGCACAAGCGAGAAAGGCAGAGCTGCGCAGCCAAGTGTAAGGGCTGGAAAGTTTAAAGGTTTGTTCCATTAGCTCTTAATCATGCAAAGCTTTGTATGTCTGTGAATGGAAATGCAGACACCTATGAAGCCAGTGATATCAAATCCCCTGGAGCTGGAGTAACAGATGGTTGTGACACACCCAACATGGGTCCTGGGAACAGAACTCAGGTTCTCTCCAAGAACAGCAAGTGATCTTAACCCCTGAACCATCTCTCAGTCCTTCTCTTTTTTTTTTTTTAATATTTTTTTATTTTTATTTTTATATATGTGGGTGTGTGCCTGCATTTAAATCTCTGCACCATGTACATACCTGGTGTCCACGAAGACCAGAAGAATGGGCTTGGTCCCCTAGAACTGGAGTTACAGATCGTTGCGAGCCCCCATGCAGGGACTTGGCATCAAACCCAGGTCCTCTGCAAGAACAGCAGTGTTCTTAACTACTAAGCCATCTCTCCAGCTCCAAGACTTGAGATTTTAATGAGATGTGAATCACTGAAAAATCTCAACAGAGCTCCATGACTGGACTTCTATACATAAAACACCACACAGTTTGAATAGAAACAGAAAGTCTGCTTAAAATAAGGGGATGGGTTACAGCATATAAAGTCTTCAATTGGTTATAGCCTTCTTTTCTATATTTTATTTTATTACTAACAAACTTTCCAATTAAGCCCGTTCTTTTTTTTGCCATCTCCATAATAAGTCTTGATAAATTTGGCATGCTGTTAGCAATTACCTATTAATCTGCCTTCAATACACAGAGCAGCAGAAATGTCTACCCCTGAGGATGCTGAAATTCAAATGCAATTCAAACAGCCAGGGGCAGCAGCACAAATGCATCTACGGTGCCAATATTACATCAATGGTAGTAGAGTGAAGGTAAAATGCACCAGTTTACTTTGGTGCATCTCTGATACAAAGGGGATCTGGTAAATGGCCTCTCACCTAACACGTATATAATTGAACACTAGAACAAAGCAATAGGGAATCAAGATTGCCAAGTAAGTGTGAGACAGAATCTCCCACCTGCCTCCTCTCAGAGGGACTTACGGGGGGAAGAAGGAGAACCCAACCCAGAGCTCTTGGTTTGCTCCGCAGTGTCGAGAGCACAGAGATAGGAAAAGTCTCAGAGACTAGGAAGAGTTTCAGTGCAAAGAGCTGTGGGCCAATTCTGAATGTCCGAGTTCAGTGGTGCTTCCCCGAAGGCTTCAAGACATGCTAGACTGCATACAGGCCTAGGGCAGGCAACTCAAGGGACTGTATGCCAGGTCCCAACTCCCTCAGCCCATCTCCTCTGGACACTGAAGGTGTGGAAGACCCCAGGGGAATGCTGCACTGTGATCTACAATACAATAAACATGGGTGGGGTAAGAGTGGCTTCTTATATAACTTCTTATATAACTTCTCAGACGTGAAGTCTTGCTTCTCCCAATAAAGCCCTGAAAAGACACCGACCTCCACAGAAAGGGGCTGGAAGTGTAGGATACTGGGAAAGGGGAACTGGTGTGCATAGCTTCTCAGAACAGAGACAGAGCTTTGTGGAAGGGAAACTACAAAAGCTAGATGTTCGGCAGGAAAACTTTACCTACCAGGGAATTGCCCCAGAACACAAGAAGCATACGTTCATCATCGGCCAGGTCTATCCAAGGACACCAGCTCTTGCTGCCTAGCAGGTACAAAGGGTGTGAAGTCATCCAGTCAACTAAGACCTTAATCTTCTCTTTCCTCGCTGCCTCCATCTCTGACTGGCACAAAGAAAGCACATAGTGAGGGACAGAAAAGAGCAATAAAGATGGGGTGCAGAGTAGAAAGTCCATGGCAGACTTCAACACGAAAGTGGTCCAGGAAAAAAAAACACAACACAGGCATCCTCAAACTTTGGGACAACATTGGACCAACTTCATGAACAAAGGAAATAACCAACAAACAACAATGAACAAAATCATAAACAATAAACAAAAACAATAACAAAATAAATGAAAACAATAATAATAAACAAACAAGACTGTTTGCATGAAACCCAGACAGGAGGAAGATTCATAGTGACAATCCCTGTTTAGAATTCAGAAGACCCCGAGTGTGTTCGTCGGAGTTCCATGTGTGACAAGTATCTGCGATAAGATCAGCTCATTAGGAAGGAAGATGTACTGTGGCTTCTGGTGTCAGGGGTTTCAGTCCATGGTGACTTTAGCCTTGGATGAGAAGGACATCACTGCAAGGAGTGTGTCCTAGAGAAAAACCGCTCACTTCCCGTTGGCAGCTGGGAAGTAATGACGAAGTGTCACGGGCTGAGTTCCAACATCCTCCACAGAGGGACATCCCCAACGACCCAACTTCTTTGTACTACGTTCCACCCCCGCCCCAAGCCTCTGTCACCTCCGAGTTGGGATGAACTGGGGTTCACACCACCAGGAGACATTAGATCCAAGTCATAGCTCTGGGTCTGACATGCTGTTTCTGAGCTCTGCTGCAGACCGTGTGGAAAACATGAACTGGAGGAGCAGGGTGTTCTAACGGGCTGCTCAGGGTGGGTGCGCACTCGGGCATTAGCCATCCCACACTAAAAACCATTTATCTCACCTCCGAAGTGGAGTCATGCTTGGACAAACATGTGGTGTTGTGGTCACTCGAAATGAATATAGGAGGGTGTCTCTTTGGTGTGTGGCACAGAGCAAGCAATGATTAATGGCAGTGATCGGGATCCTACTATTGTTAGCGACAGAAGCTAATCA